>NW_009724722.1:0-2524 GCF_000703405.1 Apaloderma vittatum | reverse complement strand
AGGAAATAGTGAAAAGTGGGGAGGTCAAAGTGATGCTGCTCTGGAAACGCTGAGATGGCCCCAGCTGGTGTTAGATCAAACAAACAAAAACCCCCACCCAAAACCAGCTGTTGTAGGATTTGGTTAAGTCCTGCCCGAGTTTTGAAGGACGCTGAGAAGACGCAAATTGCTAATGGTCCTGCCTGGGACAGCCACACTGAGCTCCTGCCCAGGAGAAGAGGCTTGCACTTAATTAAAAAGGGCAATAGGTGTCAATGAGGAAGGAACTGTGGATAGCTGCTAATGAGGTAGGAGACCTGAGCTGTGCTTCTGGGGTTTGGGAGGCAACACTGGGAAATGGTCGTGGTGTGAGCGCTGGCATCGTGCACACGCTTCACCACGGCCAAAGTTGCTGTATGAGACAAGCAGCAATGGAAAATCCATCTGAGTGTTTTAGCATAAGTACGTTTGCATAGAAGCAAAGCGAGGGGGGAGGGGAGGGGAAGAGACTAAAGCCCAAAATGTGTATTTCTAATTGATTATATGCATGGCTGCTGGGGGCCTCTTACACTGTAATGGTTAATTATGTCACTGGCTGTATGTGCTGCAGCCTTTATTCATGTTGGATTCAAATAATCCTGCACAGTGCCCAGGCAGCTAATACAGCAGATTGCCTGTCTGGAGAAAAATGAAGGTCTGCTTTGTTTGGGTTGTTTTTTGCTTTTGGGTTTGTTTTCTTTTGCAATATAGAGGAAAGAAAAATGATGATGAACAGGCAATTACTGTATTAAAATAACGTACCCTGACAGAACATGATGAACATCCAGGTCTAACCTGCCTCTTGTAGCTTTTTGGCTTTATTGGTAATTCCCTGCTGATTAGTTCTATTCCAGGGAAGCCTCCTCCTCCCTGGGGGCTGTGTGGGGCTGGGGATCCTGGAGGGCATCACCTCTTTGACTGTTTTTTTCCAGCACAGAATCCATTCTGTGAACCAAATCCCTGCTACTCTCTTTACTGTCCATTGCCCCATGGATTTGCTGCCTTCAGTTCTTCCTCAAATGCAAATGAGAGGTACAAAATACCTTTGGGGGTTGTTTTGAGAGTTCCAGCTGCAAGGAAGGATACATTGAAAGATGCATCTTTGCAGCGCCAGCCAGTTCTTCCGTAGGGGGCTGAGAGATGAGCCCAGGAAAACATGCTGAAATTGCTGTAATTTAAGTATCACCGTAATTCTGTGTGAAAGAACGAACGGAGCGGTGCAGTCCCCTCAAAGACAAATAACCAATATGCTCTGGCTGCCAGCTGGGCTCATACTGGGAGGCAAGTTTACACCAGCCTGAATCTCACTGAGGCTTCACTGTATTAAGCTCCACCATGTTCTAACTGGAGAAATCAAAAATTACACATCTGCATCAGCTTCTATTATTTCTATAAATTGAAGCAGAGCTCAACAAGCCAGAGCACATGGCTCCATTGATTTCAAACAAGCCACACAACCAACACCTCCTCCGCATCTTATATCTCACTTTATTTTTAATTATACTGTTTAAGATAGCCATGTTTCGTGAACTGAAGGTGCCTGGGGCAGACATGCTGCACGTTTTAGCCAGAGCACTGGGAATCGGTGACCCAATGTTTATAAGATACTGAATTTATCAGGCTTGTAATTAATACATTGCTTTTGTTATTTTCCTGTTGGGAGATTGTGGTGGTGCCTTCCTTAGGAGCCACCGGGCTGTCCTGCACTACTGCTGTCTCTCCCTACCGTGGGGATCCAGCTGGAGAAGCAACTCTCCCACGTGCAAAGCCCTTGCACAGAATCAGTTTCCGCTGCAGAATTTGCTGAGCAAATCCAAGCTTCAAGCGCTGTGAGGGTGACCATGAGCTGCCCTCGGCCCTGATGCCTGGGCTGGCGGCTCATGTAGCAGGAGTTACCCACGTGGTGTGCGACCCTTTTCTTGTCCTTCCCGCCTGTATCCAGAAAAGTCCCATTGCTGGACACCTTGATGGAGCTGCGTCCTTATTCTTGGCTCTGCCACTAATTTTCTATGTGCTTTGGCTGAATCACTTGGTTTGGCAACGATTTCCAGAGCCCGCAGCATCTGCCCCATGTCCCCTTCTCCTGGCTTTCTCCCTGCCCTGGTCCCAGCCCTGCCAAGCTGGCTTTCTCCAGCACGCTGGCTTGCTGCCCTCCAATCCTCCTCGCTGTCTGCTGTGTCCTTAGCTGTGGATTTGTTTGACGCTGGTGGCTGGAGTCAGTTTTCCCTTCCCCAGCTCCCAAATGAGTCGTTTCCTGCGGAGTGCAGCCCTACTCAATGTGTTTTACCAGGTGTGGGGTGCAGAGGGGCTGGGGGGTGCATGGCAGGGAAGGGGCACGGAGGGGCAGGGGCAATGCTGGCTCCCAGCATTCGGTGCTGAACTGGAGCACCAGCCCCAGCTGAGGGACTGGGGACGGATGGAGGGAAGCAGGGAGAAGGGAAAGGAGGGGACCAGAGGAAAAGAGGGGGGAATAGAGGGAAAGTGGGCGAATAAAGGGAAAGGGTGA
>NW_009724721.1:1238-1613 GCF_000703405.1 Apaloderma vittatum | reverse complement strand
AAGGTGCTGAACGGTGCAACAAGAGAAGGGGGGTGACACCGCCCATCGGGTCTCAAGAGTGCTTGAGCTGGGGAAATTGATTTGGGTAAATTGAGGCAGAGATTGAAGGAGGAGGGTCTGGGGGAGGGCTGGGACGCATCAGACATCCCAGGCTGCCTTCTTTCTGCCTCGCCCGAAGTACAATCTCAGCTGTGAAATCAAAAGAGGAGGCACAGGGATTTGGGGGACATCGATCAATTACTGGGGTCAGCTCTTCATGCAGGAGGGGTCTGCAGAGTTTTTGGGGGTCTATCTTACCAGGTTGCTTTGCTCCATGACTGCTCCTTCCCTCCACTGGCTGGAAGAGGAGCTCTTGCATATATGAATGAAGGGTGT
>NW_009724721.1:0-261 GCF_000703405.1 Apaloderma vittatum | reverse complement strand
TCCCCATGGTCCCATATCCCTCTGTCCCACTGGGAAGCCCCAAAGTCTCATCCATGGTCAGCCCCATCATCAAGGTTTGTCCTACCAGGTTGTAACCAAGGAGTAATTAACAGTACAGGCTTTTAACAAGGGAAGTGGTGATCAGGGAGAGAGAAACATAAAAAGAACAAACCGAATCACATATAACACTATGGTCACACCTTTTATCACGAGATGCCAACAGCGTCCCACCAAACATCATCCCAAGGCCAGTGGTTCAAC
>NW_009724720.1:0-6100 GCF_000703405.1 Apaloderma vittatum | reverse complement strand
TGCAGTGCTCTTTGTAAAGCTACTGAAATTCCGTGGAGAAAGCAGGTGATATGGGGCTTCTGCTTCTGAATTGGATAAAAGTTTAAAGGAGATTTCCCTGTCCATCCTCTCTTGGCTGTGTGGGCTAAAAGTCTCTCTGATTTTTCTGGAAAATATTTTTTATGAGATCAAAATGGCCATTGTTTTTTGAGTCATTGTGTTAAAACAGAACTGCAGTTTAGCAGGACTTTACTATTGCCATGAACGTGTGGGAAGATCAGGAAGATCAGAACAAAGGCGGATTTAGAATAGACTGAAGATGTAAAAATCTATTAAAGACCTTCTCTCTCCTTTTCCCTCTGAGTGAGAAATCAATAAAGTGGTATAAGCCAGATAGCACAAAATGTACAACTCCTAGACCTCCAATTTATGCACAAAGTGACCTTGACCTATTCTGCTCTTTCCTATCATTAATTTATTGTGTACCTCTCCTAACCATATCACTACAAACCACAATGAAAAACAAAGCTTAAGAGCTGGATGTGTTTTCTTTCTTTTAAAGAAGCAGACATAGTAAAAGAACCTAAGTTATTGTTTACAATAAAAGGGGATTTTTTTTTCCACTATTCATAGTCTGACTAAATAATGATTTACTATCTAGAAGCTAGCTGCAAAACACATTTAGGAATCATATGACTCTGAACTTTCTGAAAATGTTATTACTGTCTGTACTTTTCTACCTTTAGCCTCACATTGCTTTCTGTGATATTTTCATGAGTATATTATCATAATGAAACAGGAAAAAGGCCGTATGAAAACAGTTCACCAACCACATTTAGTTCTTCTAAAATCTAAACATTTAGTTCTTCTAAATGAAGAAAAAAGTATTTAGTTCTAAAAGAAGTATTTAGTTCTAAAAGAACTAAATACCTCACAGTGTCAGTCATAGATCATTTCATTATACAAAATGCAATCAGAAGATAACTCGTACATTGGCCAGCTAAGACACAGAATTTAACTGTGTAATTCAGGCCATACAGTGGGCAACCAATTGAGTTCAAAGCAAACCTCAACGTTTCAGTGCCAGTTACAATGAGTGGGCTTTGAATGAACATATGGGGAAAAAAAGGGGAAATTCTGTTTCATAGAATCACAAAATGGTTTATGTTGGAAGGTACCTTAGACCAGGTTGCTCAAAGCCCCATCCAACCTGGCCTTGAACACTTTCAGAGACGGGGCTTCCACAACTTCTCCAGGCAAACTGTTCCAATGTCCCACACAGTCATCATAAAACATTTATTCCTTATATTCAGGCTAAAATTACCCTTTCAGTTTGAAACTGTTACCCCTTATCCTAACACTACACTCCCTGATAAAGAGTCCCTCCTCTTCTTTCCTGCAGGGCCTCTTTAAGTAGTGGAAGGTTGCTATAAAGTCTCCCTGGAACCTTCTCCTCTCCAGGCTGAAAAACCTCAACTCTCTCAGCCTGTCCCACAGGGGAGGTGCTCCAGGCCCCTGATCATCTTCATGGCCCTCCTTTGGACTCACTCGAGCGGGTCCATGCCATTCAAACATTGGGGACCCTAGAGCTGGACACAGCACAGCAGGTGGGGTCTCAGCAGAGCAGAGTAGAGGGGCAGAATCACCTTGACCTGCTGGCCACACTTCCTTTAATGCTGTCTAGGATGTGATTGGCCTTTTAGGCTGCAAGTATGCACTGTTGGCTCACCTCCAGTTTTTCATCCACCAACACCTCCAAGTCCTCTGCAGGGCTGCTCATTGCCCAGCCTATATTTGTGCTTAGGATTGCCCTGACCCAGGTGCAGGACCTTGCACGTGGCCTTGTTGAACTTCATAAGGTTCACATGGTTTCCCACACTTCTAGTCAAATCTTTTCCATGCTAAAACTTATCTAATACCCAGGAAACAGTCCAGTCCATTCCTTTCTAGGGCTAATCTAGCCCTGTGAATGCCTGTTTTCACTAGGATCTACATTAATTTGCCCATTTGGGGTAGGTGAGTGAGTCCTCTCCTGTCAGTAACATATCTATTGCAGGCCAGATTTAGTCAGCAATATTCCCATGTCTCCCTGAGGAGCTATCCAGCTGACTGAAATCATCAAGAGGCAGCACTTTTTGCACATACTGCTTGAATGCAGGACAAAAAAACAAGTTGAGAGAAGGATTTAAATCAATTTTTGTTCACAGCCCAGTTCCCCACTGACTGGGAAAAGGCCTTCAATGCTTCTCCTTTTCAGTTGTATACCTGCCAAAACAGTGTCCAAGCTTCAAGACAAGAAGTAAAAATAATATTAGCACAGTAAAATTTATTTAACAGAAGGGGAAGATGCCTAACAACAAGGTAGACCACCCTCCCGAGCTCCCCAAGTTGCCTGCACAGGTAGTACCTGGGAGGTGTCAAGGTGAGGGACACTAGCACTGTCTCTGCCGGTTTAAACCTCTGTTTTTCGACACATTGGAGAAGATAGAAAATTCTGTTCATGCAGATTATATGCTTCCCTCCCCTTCCCTCCAACATCCACCCTCTCTCAGGGGCACCTGCCTGAGATGAGACAATGCCTAAAGGAGGTTGCCTGGATTATCATCCCATTCAGGTTATTCTGCTAAATACACTGTCAGGAATTCACAATAGCTCCAGTTCAACTATAGCATGAAAAAGCCTAGACACTACTGTGCCCAAGGGTGACAGAAGCTGGTATTTATCAAAATCAAGTTTCTATTTCCAGGCATGAGCACTAAAAATAATGTCTTGGGTCTATTCTATAGTATGTGGAAAGGCTGAGGGATCTGGGGAGGAGATTGAGGGGAGACCCCATCGCTCTCTACAACTGCTTGAAGGCAGGTTGTAGAGATGCGGGAGTTGGTCTATTCTAGCTAGTGGAGAGTGATGAGGGGAAATGGATTTAAACTGTGCCAGGGGAGGTTCAGGTTAGATATTAGGAAGAATTTCTTTACTGAAAGAGTTGTCAGGCATTGGAACAGGCTACCCAGAGAGGTGATTGAGTCACCGGTCCCTGGAGGTGTTTAAGAGACGGGTGGATGTTGCGTTGGGGGGAATCGTAAAGAAGGTTGAGAGGGCTGGGACAAAGGCTGGACTCGATGATCTTCAAGGTCTCTTCCAGCTGAAACTATTCTATGATTCTATGATTCTATTCTATTTCAAGGTTTTCACCAGACTGAACAAGCAGGTAGTGTAAAACACCAGGAAATGTATTTTTATGTTAAGAGCAAATACTTCCCAGAATAAGCTTTCAAAAGTACTTCAAAATTGCTAATAAAGATCGTGTTCAAAACTGTTGCCTGTTATTGACCCTCTGTGCTCTGCAGATGGGAGGCTGACAGGGAAAGTGTCCCCCTGCACGAGTACAGCGGTGGCTCAGACACACAGGCATGAAGTGATGCAAACTGCAGCCAGCTTCGAATCTGTGCTGCACGAATATCCATCACTTCCTAAAACCCCCAAATCTGCATGGAGGTTTGCCCTCAATTTCAACAGGAGCAGGATCATGCTCACTTGCGGGCGCTTGAGAGCTGCTATGCACCCCCAGTACAAAATGAGTGCATTCATACAGGGAGCCCTGTCACTCCTATTCACTGCCCCTGCACGAAACCCCAGGGAAGTTGTTTCTGGGTCAGTGTCTTGTGCAGTTGTTCCAAAGTCCTGGCCAGGAGTACGGAGGGGACAGCCTCAAGATTGTACAAACGTTTTCAGATTCCCCTCCTTCTGCATGCTGGTTAAAACCTGTAGGGTTTTACCCCTCAACCCAGCCTTCTGCTGTAGTATCAATAGGTACTCCCCCAGCATTTGGACATCTATAAATCATGCACATCTTTCACTCTTTCTACTCAAACGTAAACAGTGCGTGAAAAAAGACTCTCTTTTTTGCCTGACCCAAATGGAGCTTTGCAGGAAGAGCAGCATCAGGCCCACACTGCTTACATTTTCATGCCAGCAGAATGAACATCAGAAGATAATTTTTCTTCAAAGCTAACCACATGCAAAAAGCAGGGCTGCTTTGGCTGACTGGAAACAACAGGTATAAATAACCTTCCGTGCCCTACAAAGCAGGATCCTGAAAAGGCTCCTTGGGTTGTTTTCTGCACATCAGCCTATGAGCTCGGGGTGTTTTAATGCTCTGTTGATGCCATAGGAGCCGATAGAAGCAGGGACAGATTACACAGAGAAGGAGGTAAACAAGTTGTTTACAACTCAGCGGGGCTGTAGCGTATCCTCCTTACATCGGCTGAAAGGCAATGAGAGCACTGGGCACTGGGCTGCTGATGGGAAAGGAACCCTGGAGCTGCCAAGCTCTGGCTCCAGAAATGTCTGCGGGGCTTCAATAACAGGAAATCACGTGTGCTGTCATTATCAGCTGCTGAGTGAGACAGATGCACCCAGATCAATATCAGTGTCCGATATCAAAGAGCTATTGTGACGGTACCCAGCATTTCGAACTAAGGAGAACAACAAAACTATTTTAAATTATTAGGGCTGGCAAAAATCCCCTGACTTTCCCTTTTTTGCCTTGTTTTTGTTTTTCCTTTCTGAGGCAGTGGATTCATCACCATTAAAAGAACTGAAAGTCCCCTCTGCCCAAAGTAACTTTTAGATCATTATTGATCTAATTAAACTCTGTTTGCTTAAGGATGCAGTGGGAAAGGACTGCAAATCAGCGATCTTCCTGATCTCTTGTAACAGTAAAGGGTATCCGTTCACTCAGCTTGGGAATTGGCATGTCCTTCAGCACAGCTGAAACTGCAGTAAGCTTCCCTTATTATGCCACATTTTATGCTGTCTAAAAATACAATTTAGGAACAAAGCAAAACATCTCCAGGGCTCTTGTTCCAAGGAGAACTCTGGGAGTGGAGAGGTTGTGCACATAGGCAAGTGTCCTCCCTTGCACTAACGTTAGAGCTGTGGGGGTCTCGATCACGCTATCATTGCATGGCACTGCTGATTTCTTCAATGGGTTTTCTGTTTCTTGTCATTTGTGTTTTTAGCTAAAATATGTTTGTAACCAAGCAGGCCATTTTAGCATCCTGCAAACTATACACTAAGAGAGGAACCCTGTCTTAGGTGGAAATAGCGCTCTCCTGGTATTTCAGCCCTCCTTCTCTCTTTGTTTTTTCAAACAGCTGGTAGATTAGGATATTTTTGAAGGATCTCTTTCTCTTGTGCCTTTTAAACCATTGCAAGCTGTTACAGTGCATTCAGTAGCTTTCAGGCCTGGGATATTAAAAGGAAATCTACAGATAGAAGCAGGGAGTTTATTTCATAGTCCAGACAGGGATACTTTTGTTATGCAAGGACTGCCCCTGCATAAGGCTTCCTGGGATACTTCGGCCCCTCTAATTTCAGATAGGGAAGAATCTGTGGCACACGAGAAATGCACTGAGGTGAATCACACGCTTCTTTCCATTGCTTCAGCTGGGTGACTGTTATGCTATTGGTACTTCAGAAAAGAGCCAAGAGCTAAACCAGATATTTGCCTTCTGCCAGTTCTGCTGGTAGCTCATCTGTCTGCATTACACACTCTAGCTTGTAATTGCATTGCTGCCTGTTTGCGTGTGTGTAAACTGCTCACATCAACTTGCATATCCTGATAAAAGCAGTGTATAAGGATAAGATGGTGCAGTCTGCACGCTAGCCCATATATACTTTTCTCTTAAGTGCAAGTCAGGTGCTTGAAGGGAGATAAGCAGATTTACAACAGGAAAAGGTCCAGCCTTGATTTTATTCTGGGCTGAGGAGTGGCACTGGACCGAGGGAGGTTTGCAGGTTTCATTCCCTTCGGCTTTGTACCAGCAATCAGTGCATGAAGGACTGCCTCCTTTCGAGGCTGGGAAGAGACTTCGGGTGGCAGCAGGGTCTGAAGCACGGGCTTCTCCCACCCACAGCCGAAACACTCCTCCACTCCTTTTTAAGATTGCGCCTTTGGCAATCGCCCTGATCCCCCTGCCTTATTTAACGCAGTCCCGCCTGGTTTCCCCAACGCTACTTCAGCCAGTAACTGGGTCGGGGGCCGGAGGGAAGGGGGCTGCTCCTTCCTCTCAGGCAGGGAAGTCTTCCGCAAGGAAAGAGTTAAAGCTCTGGGCGCTGA
>NW_009724719.1:0-10079 GCF_000703405.1 Apaloderma vittatum | reverse complement strand
GCTGCAAGTGCACACAGATGGCTCATGTTGAACTACTCATGCACCAGCACCCCCAAGTCCTTTTCTTCAGGGCTGCTGTCAAGCCAGTCCCTGCCCAGCCTATATTGGTGCTTGGGATTGCCTCAACCCAGATGGAGGACCTTGCACTTGGTCTTGTTGAACTTCATGAGGTTGGCCTGGGCCCACCTCTCCAGCCTCTCAAGGTCCCTCTGGATGGCATCCCTACCCTCCAGCGTGTCAGCCACCCCACACAGCTTGGTGTCGTCAGCAAACTTGCTGAGGGTGCACTCAATGCCACTGTCCATGTCGCTGGCGAAGATGTGAAACAAGACTGGTCCCAGTACTAATCCTTGAGGTACTCCACTTGTAACTGGCTTCCACTTGGACATGGACCCATTGACAGTCACTCTTTGGGTGCAGTCATCAAGCCAGTTCTTTATCCACTGAATTGTCCATCCATCAACCCCATATTTTATCAGCTTGGAGATCAGGATGTCATGTGGGACAGTGTCAAATGCTTTGCTCAGGTCCAACTAAATGACGTCAGTTGCTCTTCCCTTGTCTATTGGTGTTGTGACCTTCTCATAGAAGGCCACTAGGTTTGTCAGGCATGATTTGCCCTTGGTGAAGCCATGTTGACCGTACCCAGGCACCTCTTCGTTATTCTTCTGCCTCAGCAGTGCCTCCAGGAGGATCTGCTCCATGATCTTACTGGGCATGGAGGTAAGACTGACTGGCCTATAGTTCCCTGGATCCTTCTTCTTTCCCTTTTTGAAAGTGGGGATTATGTTTCCCCTTTTCCAGTCAGCTGGAACTTCACCGGACTGCCATGAGTTTTGGAATAAAATAGAGAGGAGTTTAGCAACATCATCCACCAGTTCCCTCAGTACCCATGGGTGTATCCCATCGGGTGCCATGGACTTGTACACTTTCAGGTTCATCAGATGGTCACGAACCTGATCTTCGGTTACGATGGGCAGTTCTTTCATCCAACACCTGCCATTGTCTTCTGTGACTTTGGGAGTGTCGCTGGAGCCCTTGCCAGTGAAGACAGAGGAAAAGAAGTCATTGAGAACCGTAGCCTTCTCCAAATCACTTGTCACCAGTTCACCCGTTTCCTTTCTGAGGGGTCCCACACCTTCCCTGGTCTTTTTCTTACCATTGATATACCTAAAGAATCTTTTACTGTTTCCCCCGATCTCCCTGGCTAGATTTAATTCTAACTGAGCTTTCGCTTTTCTAACCTGGTGTCTTGCTGCTTGGGCAGCTTCCTTATATGCCCCCTACTCTAGCCATACTATCTTTCACTCCTTGCAAATTTTCTTTTTGTGTGACAGTGTGTCCAGGAGCACCTTGCTCATCCATGCAGGTCTCCTAGCATTCTTTCCTGCCTTCCTCTTTGTCGGTATACTTTGCTCCTGGACACGGAGAAGGTGATCCTTGAATATTGACTGAAAATTCCTTGAAGCTCTTCTTTGTTTCACTGTCTTGGATGATCTAGAATAGAGTGGGAGCTAGTTCTGTTGAGTATAGAGCTAGGGATTACTAAATCCCTCCTTCAGAGGAAGTTTTTGTTTGCCCATTGGTGACGATGTTGTCCCCCATGTATTACCCTTTCAGAATTAAAGTCAGTAAATTCTCCATTACACAGCATAACAGAAAATGATAAGGAGAAGGGGAATAAGGTGCCTATGTTGTGGCTATCTAGGGGCATACTTTGACTTCCTTCACATCTTTTCGGAAAAAAATACTGTTAACAAAATGATATTTCTGTTCTTAAAAAAAATCTTTTCTTCTGGCAATTCGCTTAAATAATTAATTAGAATCAGTAGCTTTTTTTGACAGTATACAGACACCTATTGGTCTCTGGAGAGCTGCTTTGCTAAGTGCAATCTAGGCAACATGTTCAAAAGTACATATGTAGGTGCTGAACTGGAGAATGGTAAGAAAATGCTATTTATTATGTGGCCCTGATCTTTACGCAAGAAATAAGTAATTGATGTATGCGTGCTGTAGCAAAATCTGGTATTTTCAGAGTTGCTTTTGAGTTTCTTTTGTGACTTTTCAGTCTCTTCTTATGACCAAGATAAAACCTTTGCAAATCAAAGGAAGAGGAGGGATGATCTCAAACATATTTTATGTCCTTTTGCTCCTGGAGGTCTTAGGAGCATCTTGGACAGGAATGGAGCTTTTGTAGGACCCAGGCAGGTGTTTTGAAAGTATGTTTCTTCAAATGTGCAAATGAATCCATGACTTCTAGTTCAAAGTCTGTCCGTGGAAGTCTTGTCCTATGTGTCAATAGCACAACATGAACCCTAGTTAGCTTGTCTTAAAATCTCTTTGTACTAGCTTTCTCAACTTTTTCACTTAGAGCTTTTTTTTTTTCTCCCCCTCTTAACAATATGAGGACAGGAAATCTCTCATTCCTTTTCAGCACAGAGTGATTATTAGCCATTTCCACAAATGCCTCAGGCTACGTGGCCTTGAAAAAACACCAGCTTCCTCTAGCTCACACAATGCCTCTGACTCTAGTGTAGCTTGACCCCTACCTTAAAAAACCTCTTCCAAGCAGACTCAACATCCAGTTTAATTATCGTGTCTTGAGATAAATCCCTCTGTTACTAAGGAGCAGCCAGATCAGTTTCACAATTTCTGAGACCTCCTTCCAACTCCAATCAACGAAACAAACACTGCTTCCGCACAGGGATCTTTTATACATTTACAGTCCTGATCAGTTATGAAATAGCTAAGTACTGTAAACTCAGCTCTGAAATGAGGAAAACCTGAGCACCACTAAAGATCTGGAGACACTAAGCAGTCATCAGTCACAAATGGAAGTAATTAGCTTCCTCCTGAATGACAAACACCTTGGAGGTAATAATATTTTCCTTAAGGCCGGCAAAGCCTGGAGTCTGAAGCTACAGCAGAAAGATGCAGATGGTGGCTGCAAGGCTGACAGTGGCAGCAGAGTTGTTAAGCACTTATAATTACTAATAAAAAAATGTCTCCTACAATTTTAACTAAAGCAAAAGTATTGCTGTTTTCATCTAGGAAGTCTGGAACAGCTCTCCCATCAGAGTAGAAGAACCTTCCTCTAACTCCACCTTTAACAAATGAATATTGGCCTGAATTTCCAAGCTGAAGGAACAGGAAGGTGTCAAAAGGTCTGCAGCTTGCCCCTGTGAGACTGTCTGTTGCAGGGAACAAGTGGGGCTGTGTGGTGGCACAGCTGGACAGCCTCCACCACTGCCATCCATACTGGAGGTCCATCCACTCTATGAACCCACTTTGCCATAAAGACCCAGGGCTTTGTCCCATTGCAAAGGCTGTATTCACTGTATGGTGTTATGATGTGCCCTGGTTGTTTTTTCATCTTACATTTTGATTGCTACTATGTCCTGAATTCTTTAGGGCATGGACATGTTCACATTTCCAAGATAAGTCATTTGTTACTCCTAGTCTAGTCCTAGTGGCCTTACCAACAATAGGCCTGAAATACTGTGAGAAGGGCTGTCTTTAAGGTATTTCTGTTTTGTGAGCAAGAGAGGAAGACAAGAGTTTTGTGAGGCAGACTGCTCTCACACTTGCAGCTCAAAAGATCATAAATCTTTCAGATATTGAAACATTCTGAAATTCATTCACCTCTATTTTGCCTGCTTTTTCTTGCAGTCTATAAATTAATCACAGGTATTATTATTTGGTAAACATGAAAGAATCATACCTGACTGCATTCCCAGTATCTGCCAGGCAGGGAGTAGATTATTAGACTTGCAGATAACACAACTGCCTCAAAACACCTCATGTATAAAACACCTGCAAACTGTGCATAGGTTTTTAATATCATCTGAATCATTTCCTGGCACTTCCAATATAACCTCGGATTTCTCAATGGAAAGCTTAACAGATTTATCACAGTGAGTGCTTCTGCATTTTAAAACGTGCTTCAGCTTTGCAAAATAAAGTTTCATTCATGCAAGGGAAACTTTTTTATCTACTAAAAATAAGGTCTGCCTGATATCCATTTACATTTTTAAATATGCAGGCTAACATAGACCAATTATTATAAAATTGGCTATTTACAAATATTGTAGATGTTATGATATTGGTGACCACAACTATGACACATTTTGTTGACTCACATGAATATACAAAAATGCTTTGATGAGCCCATGCTGAATTCTCCCAAGATTAAGCATTTTTAAATCCTTCTGCTTCGTAAATATGTGTTTTTTTCTTTAGTCTTTAAAAGCCTGCTGGTGATCCTATTGCCTTCATTAGAGAGCAGGACAAGCAAACTTGTCCATAAGCAGCGCTGTAGTGCAAGGGAGCTTGAAAATTCTCAACATCAAGAGAACGGTTTTCCAGCATCTGTCTATAAGCTTGCATAACAATGTGCCTTGGCCATACGATTTAGATCTAACTTTCCCCTTGTCTTTAGCTGGAATGCTGGGGCCACGTCTGGCACAAGTGCTTCAAGCAACAGCTTATGAATTTGTGGGTCTGACCCACCAAGCGTGTTCTACCTTCATGTTACTGTGAATCTGCTGTTCTGCCACCCATGTTTTCATGTAGGCTTTTGTCCTGAGAGTGCTCATCACAAAGGGCTAAGGAGTGACATCCAGGTACCTTGGATGTGTTGCATACATGAAGAAACCCGCAGAACAGTGTTAAGCCACTCACTCCTTTGTAAGCAAGGGCCCACGCATGCTCTGAAGCATCCTGGGAATTCTACTTCTGGTGTGAGGTGGGAAAGTGAGATAGGAAGGGTACAGGGCTTCAAAGTTGAGGTCCTGCTGTGAGGACATGTAGCAGGGACTGCAGGAGACAAGCAGGCAAAGGTGAAGATGTGAAGATGTAGAGTAAGAGAGTGATGAGGGAGCAGTGGGGCTGGTGTTCTGCAGCAAGGATGTGACTGTGGTGAGAGACTGGGGAATCTGTGTGCAGGACTGGGAAACCTGCTCAGAGGGAGTGAGAAATGCTGTGGGTGGATGGCAGAGGGAATGCAGCTAAAGATACCAAGCAGGGTTCTGCAGGACCTGTGAGTGGGTCACAGTCAACAGGAAGGATGGAGAAACAGTGATTTTAAGGAACTGTTTAGCCACTTGCCTCTGATTCCACACTGTTCTCTCATTAGTTGTATTAGCATATTCTTATAAAGCAATAACACTTAGAAAACATAAAAATGTGTCCTAGTGTTTGCATAAGAGAGTTGGCTATGCTATGAAAACTAAAACATCTTTCGTAGAAATGTAACATGTCCTGCACTTTATAGTTTTACATATAGCATAATTTTCATTAGGCATTCATTTTATTTCACGTGAGTGTGTCTGACTGGGTAGTATCTATTAACATGAACATGCCCTCATGCACCCTGTGACAGAATTATCTCTTAGAAAATGAGAACATCCTCCACAGAGCAGAGGGTGGAGCTGGCAGGACTGGGCATTTTTAGGAGATAATCCATCAGCTCAAACGTCACTTGTCACCACACGTGTCCCGATACAGGAGACGCACCCAGCGCTGGGAATGGAAAAGCTGATGAGGGTGTACGAAGCAGTGGGTTGATATCATCTGAGCAGGAAACCAGGAAGGCTGTTCTATCTCATCACTCAAATCGTTTCCAAACCCTCTTGGACTGGGTGTGGGGAGTGCGAGTATTTATTTAGTGCATGTGCCTCGCTTCTCAAAAAATTTTCTTTGAAAAGCCCTGGTGCTAACATACAACAGACTTCTGATTTCTGTCAAGGAGTGTGACAAAGTGCCTGTCTGTGAGTAGCTGTGGTGCACACGGGCAGTGGGCTTGAACTGAAAATGTGCCACGAGTGAGTGGCACGTCCCGGCTAACTGGAGGTGAAAACACAAAGGCATGCTGGTTCTCAAAGCTCATCAGCATCAACCATGGCCCAGCTGTCGTGTCCCGATTCAAACCACATGCTGCAGTGAAAGAGGACTCGTTGCATTTGCGAGGCGTTGCTGAAGGCGAACCTGATGGTGGCTGGGACAGCTTGGATGCGAGACGCTATGGGAAGGGAGAACTCCTTCCAAAAAACGCCCGTCAGGCAGAGAGGCTTTGCGATATCCTGGCTCCTGGCGATATCCTGGCTCCTGGCTTTTTTCATGGCAAAAGTCCTGCTGTCGTCAGAGAGGTCAGCATTTCACCCTCCGTGTACATCCTGTTGGTACTGGGCCAGACTCTAGGGGACACTGAATTTTCTGATTACTTGGTATATAACTTGCGTTCAGTTACTTACTTTCTTTAATTCCCTTCACCGTTCCTCTATTGCACTCCAATGCACACAGCCTTGGGTTGCAATAGATGGACTAAACTTGAAGAAGATGATGAAAATTTTCCTGGGGGCTGAAGTGAAGCAAGGTCTCCACACTGAGTTTCTTTGCCAGCTACTCATCACAGTTCTGAGACTAATCTAATGGCTGAGGGCCATCAGTTTTCATCAATTTTGACTGCAAAGCCTTTGCACAATGCGAACAAATTACATGTGATCATGCTCACCGAGAGAAATCTTGTCATTTAAAGTGTGTGAATTCGCATGACTAACAAAAAACATAGGCCTACAAGGTCATTACAGTGATGATTAGAAAACAGTTTTCTAGTTGACAGAATACGCTGTCATTTTAAAAGGATTCTTCATTCCAAACCTAAACAAAGGCATGTGTTTACATTTTTCTGTGGGAGTATCTTCCAACATTTTGAATTGCTGAACTTTTTCACTTTGGTGATGTCAAAATTTATAAAAACTCAACTATTACTGTCTACATTTAGGACACTGTTAAAACTTCTGGAACTTATTTTCAAAATGAACACAAAACAAAATGATTAATAAAAGAGAAATGGCATATCTCATTATCCCCCAACAAATGTTATGAAAATGGTTGCATTTCAGAGAAATGTGTATTTTGAAGGAAAACTATTCCACTGAAAAGTTTTCAATCACCTCTAATTATAACAAAGCAATTGTTACTTGGTCAGAAATAAAGAATTCAGGGCAATTAAAATATTGAAGTAGTATGGCAAAGTAGTTTATCAGCAATGGTGAGGCAGCACTGTTTGAGAGTGGTTTTCTCTACTAACGTAGACAGATTTCCAGAAAGGCAATTGGTGCATGGAGAAGAAAAAACCCCCAAACTCAAACATCAGAGGACTTATTAAAGATAGAAGTCCACTACAAGAAATGATAGGATGCACTTGCATTTTTTAATTCTGGGCCACTTAATTTTGGACAGGATCCCAAGCAGCTTGACCCACCCAGAGGGAATTCAGTGACTGCAAGATGGTGTGGGCTGTGAAAGAGGGAAGTCTTGGCCCTCTCAACTTGCAGACTGGAGGAGTCAGTGCGAGGCATGGCACACCTCTGTCTGCCCATCTGCCTGAGCTGTCCTCCAGAGAAAGCCAGCATGCACCCAGGCTGCATTTCAGTGTTTGGGATGCTGCCAAAGTGTGCACCCCCTAAGGCATCCAGTGAGAGATCTGTATTCACCAGTCCTACAGCACTGGGCTTTTGTTGTCCTTCTACATAGACTATAAATACACTCATGATGAATAGGTACACAGCGATCAAAGATAAAGACACCTAGATTTCACAGCAATACGTTCTCAAAGCAGAACTAAATGGCATAGTAGGAAACCATGGGCTAACTCACTTACTTGGCAAAATTGTTTTATAGCGGTTTTTAGTTCCATGACTCGGGATGTCAATTTCTTTGGGATCCACAAAATTCATTGGTATTTCCTATAAAAAATAAATTAAATGAGATTGGTGTTTCCAAAGGAGCCGTGCAGGAAATTATCACCAGAAGACCATCTGCTGTTACACAACTGTCTTTTGACATCAAAGTTATTAAAAAAAAAGTGGTTCCCACCTCAAGCCTGTCAACACCCTTCCTTTAATAAACACAGGGAGTTGCATATTGAAGGGTTGACTTCCAAGGAACACTTCTGATGAATTATTAAAAGCAAAGTTTTTATAGGATTAGAAGAGAGGTTAAAATGCACAATAGTTAGAAAAAATGGAGTTGAAAAGTGCAGTACTGTAGCAGAAATGCACAACATTTTACATAATCAGAGGAGGAACTTCCAAAATAATTAAATACTAATATACGACAAACATTTTTTAATTTTTTTCAAAACCCCAACAGCGTGAGTCAAAGACCTCACTTGCTTATAGAAACTACTAGAATGAAGTGCATTCAGTGACTCAAAGGTGTAAAAAAATTCTAAAGCTATTTCTGTTGATACTCATTTTGATCTTTTAGTGACTGCTGTGCATTGTCCTCTTCACACATGCAGATGTGCAAGTAACTAATGTGACAATCTGCTTGAAGTTCCACAAACTATAAACTCCTGATCAACTTAAAATTACTGTTTTCATATTGTTTGTCAGCATGAAGAGTAAAAATCCTCCACTTTTTTATTGAACAAAATGTTTCACTGGGTCTAAGTGGGGGAAGAACAATTTTAATTCTGAGGTCCTGAAACATTGTTAGTGTTGTTACGGTTGAATAACAACAACCTTTTAAAAATGGCAAGATGAAATATGTAGAGGTTTTTTTCCCCTGATTGTGGGGGATGCTTTACCAACCAAAACAATCTGGCAAAATCACATTAAAAAATGCTTCAGTTGACTCAAATTTTCATTTTTTACTGATTTATTTTGGCCACCATTATTTAAATTATCTTAGAGTAAGCTGGAATTCATTCTTCTGTAAATTAATACTTCTACTTAAAAGCATGGTCATTACTAGAGACTTTAAAACTTGATTGCTAGCCTGGGACATTTATCTGAAGAGACAGTGGCATATGAAATAATTGCCTTTTACAGACACATGGGAACATGAAGAGGCTCGAATGGTATGTTCCTACCCTACTCAGTGCAAACCTCCTTTGACTTGGACCACTGGAAAATTTACTTAAGGATTTTCCTCCAAAATCATCTGGTTTCTAATTCCACAGGCACAGGCCTGCCCAGAACTTTGGCACAGGTGAGACGCATGGCTATTGTCTTTCAGATCCAAGCTCTGGTTCTGCCCAGAATGACTGGCTGCTGCAGGCTTTTTTTTGGAGGATCGGGGATGAAGTCCCTAACAGCTTGTCAAGGGTGCATCCAGCAGGGGTGCACTCCCCTACTTGGTGAACAGGAGTCACCAAGTAGGGGAGGCTACTCTCTTACTTTTCTGGTTGAAAACAAAGTTAAATAAAATTTAGATGGGTTCAGAATGAAGTGCTTTGGTTTTTTTCTGCTTCCCAACAGCTTCTGAATGTCTTACTCCATGAGGCTGCAACTTCTGTGTCAGCTTTTATTTTTCTATCCTCTCTGCCTTATTCCCATGTGCTTAGTGGACCTTCTTTATCCTTCCTCTCTCCCTCAGTCAGTTTCTTCCTTGATGTCTTCCTTGCTCTTCAGCTGACTCCTCAAAAAAATGATGCTTCCTCTCATCTCAGGCCAGCCAAAGTGTTGCTGTTAAGATGCACCTTCCTCGCAGGTACTTCACCTAATCCTTTTTGAGCTCCATGTACTGCCAACCATATGATGTCTGTGCTAAGCCCACAATTTTCTTACTTATAAGACTCCACTCCTGCATAAACCTCATCCCCATTCCTTCAAGTCAAACAATCTCACCTCTGTTTTGCTTCTCATACCCTTTCCTCCTCCACGAAATTACAAAATGAGCTCCCACATCCCCCCTCATACCCACCCCTTCCAAGTGGTGACCTTTGTGAGATTCTTCCCCTTGCCTCTTGGCTCCAAACTGTCCAAAGTGGCTCTGGTATGGGCAAGCGGCTGACCCAGAGATTCCCTTGTTCTGTTCTGGCTTAGTATAAACACCACCACTGCATGGCTTCTTACAGGTTTTCCAGCTGAACTATGCACGAGCTGAGAGAGAGCAATGTGTTAAGCCTGTATGCACTGCCATCTACATCTGTCATCTATGGAGACTGGAAAAAGATGTGTGAGGAAGAGTCCTCTGCCTGCACAGCAAGAGATGGTGGTCAGAAGGACTCTCCCAGCTGCCTGGCTGTCTCCCTCTCCTGCTGGAATTTTAAAGTAGCTCAGCAGTTGATG
>NW_009724718.1:66431-89320 GCF_000703405.1 Apaloderma vittatum | reverse complement strand
CTGAAAAGTAAAAATCACTAAATAGGACTTGATTTTAGCTAAACCCAGGACACCTTTTTACCTTCAAAGTTGTCACATTCCATAAAACTTCTTTTAAGTTTTCAGTGAAATATTCTGGATGTCTTGCCCAATACAGACAATTTAGTCTCTTTGCATTTAAAGGCATTTTCCGCTATAGAAAATGGTTGTAGAGGAGGTAGTGAAAAAATAATTGTGTTGGCTGTCATGCTCAATGCCAGAGGGAACTGCTTTTAGTAATGGGAAGATTGCTTCACAGTGTTTAAATGGCTGGATATAAAAGGTGTTATTTATAAACTTACTGTCCTTGATGCTGCTTGTTCTTCTGAACAGATAAATATAGATCTTCAGCTGCCTGTAACTGCAGCAGAGGCTTCTGTGGTTTGCCGATTAACATTTTTGACTTGTTTATAGCCTGTATAGGTAATGCTGGCATTTGTGCTCTTTTTTGAAGTTCATTTAGAGTGCCAGTGGCTCAGCATGGAAAACAGAGTTTGTCTCGAGACAATTTAGTCTTTCCAAGTCTGTAAACTGATCAAAAGAGTATAACTCTCACAGACACCTTTCAAAATGTTTAATCTTTTCTTTTAGGTCCGTGTGGGAATGATACAGTTTAGCTCAACTCCCCACCTTGAATTCCCCCTGGATTCATATCTAACCAAACAAGAAGTAAAAGAGAGAATCAAGAGGATTGTGTTCAGGTCAGCTTATTTTGCAGCTCTTTTTCTGGGCTAAGAAAGGTCTCTGGACTGAGAGTTTTTTGAGGTCCAGACATCTCTACCTCTGCTGTGTATGCACTAAGGTGATGCCCCCAGGGAAGGAGGTGGGTGAACGCTCAGTCCATAATCCGCAGTTCACTGAAAAAGGGCAGCCTGGTCTGTTGTTCGTGGTGAAAATTGATAGAGGAGAAAGTTTTCAATGTCCCACTATAACATGGTAAATAGGGGAGAGTTTTCCATGACCCTCCTGGCAGATTTTTCTGGCTGTTAGTGCCAGGTGTTGGGTTACATCTTTCCAGGGAGAAGCAGATGTGGTGTTGCCACGTGGCTGAGCAAAAGCAGAGCTGTGTGCATCTTATAGTTGGACTCGATGATCCAACCTAAACAATTCTATGATTCTATGGTTGATTTTTTGGTCGTTACAGTTTCCTTGGTCCTATGAGGTAGTGATGAAATAACAGTCCCTAGATATCTGCATGTGTGTCTGCTGAATTCAAAAGGATTGGGTTTTCAGATGGAAACCTTTTCTCCTTCTAAATGTTAAGACTTGGATGTCTTCCCATGACCTCAAGAAATGGAGCCAGAAGCCCAAAGAAGCACTGCCCTTAGAGCCTCTCAAAATCCAAACTTTTCATCCCTGAGAAATGCATTTGGACCTACAGAGGATCTGACAACCACCCCTAAATAATAGTCGTTTTGATGGTAGGTGAGCTGTTGGTATGGCCTGTGGGTGTCTACTCTTCTGATCTGCATTAGGGCTAAAGGTTAGCTCAACATTTCTTACGGATATCTGTTGCTCTCAGCGTGATGTATGTATTGTGAGCCAGTGTGATCACTTTTGACTTTTTCAAGCAAGATAACCAGCTGGGGTTTGTTGTGTTGCTTTTGATAAACTTATCAAATCAAGAAAACCTCTCGTGTAATGTTACAGGAAAAACTTACCAGAAAACAAGATACACTCTTCCTCTTCGGCTGTTGCTTAAAAGCCTGTGAGAGCAGAGAAAGTGAAGCAGTGTTTGGTGTCTGGCACTGAAATTCCTTGATGACAACACAGGGATGCTGACAGATCAAACAGGAGTAATGACCTTGGGCTTGGCCATTTCATTAAGTTTAAATGAAAAGCTGACATTTCAAAGTAGATGAAATAGTTATGGATGGATTCCAGTTGGCTTCTGAAAAAGTGGGTGTTTGACATCTCAGCTGAGAGGCTCCTTGATGTGCTTCTGATGAGCCTTTGGCCAGCGAGGCGTTTCCTGACTTTAGCCCTGTGCTCTGGGTATGGAGCTGAGAGCACTTGAAAGGAGGCAACATCAGACTGAAGTGAAGCTTTTGTGATTTATCTGGAGGCTGCTGGTCTCTCTCTGTGAATCCTCTCCAAACAGCTTTTGAATTAATTTTGAGTTTTGAATTTCAACCAAATTTGACAATAATCTCAGAAACTAAATTTCTTATGAATGTCTATCATGCAAGTTAATGGCTGGTTATGAGCAAGAAACATTCTTGTTCCTGAGGAAAGGCAGAAGGTAAAGTCCAGATCTCCTTTGGCTTCAGAAAATCCTTAGGGAAGTAATGCCTTAAGCTCACATCTGCTGTGTCAAAAACCAGCGAACCTCCAAATGCAAACTGCTAAGAAACTGAACTTAATGAGCTTTGATGTGGAGATTCTTTATTGGCTTTTTCTAATCCTTGGGCTCACATGGGCACAGCTTACCGAGTTCATCAAGATTTAGTCATCAAACTGAATATGCACAATATATTTTCCCTGGTGCACAGCACTTTTCACTGAAGCATCTGACACCTACTAACATCTGGTTAGGAAAAGACAGATTTGGACATGCTCTGAACACAGGGTTGTGGAGTTTGCTGGGAAATGGTGGAGTGCAGAGTAGGAAGTACCTAAAGAAAGATGGTCAAAGCAAAAAGGCCTGGCAGGTAATGAATTAAAAAGTTCCTCTGAAAATCAGAGGGTAGGCAGAAAATAATGAACTTGAGCATGGTCATGTGATTTTCTAGAATGATCAAATCAGGAATCAGGTGCTAAAGCAAAAGATGGATGTTCAGAAAGCAAGTGGTTGTGTTTGTGTCAACACAGCTGAAGGAGAACATCATACCTCCAAGAAAGGAGTAATACTTGTGGGTTTGTTCCCCTTGCACACTCCGGATGGCAATAAAAGCAGCCCTAAAAGGCAATCACAGGAAGTAATTTGTAGCACAGCGTCTTGGACAGAATTAGAAGACAGCTGGAAATGTCTCCTCTGATCAGCAAGTCTGGAGCATGTTCCCAGTGAGCTGGGCTGCCTCTGGTATCAAGTGTCTGGTTGGGAACATCATATTACAGACCTTTTGTGTTGTGCAGATGGAGAACTGCCAAGAAAGGGAGAGGCAAATGTTTAGCTCTCCAACAACAAAAGGAGATAATGTGTTGTAGCTGGTTGAAAGGAGATAATGTGTTGTAGCTGCATGAAAGCTGGTTGAAGAGCTTGCAGTGTAGGTTGCCCTCAGTTTTTACAGGGAACAAAATGCTTTTGCCCAGTGCTTTGTGTTGTAGCAAGGTCTTAGCCTGGTGGTGACTGGGTGAGGAACATAAGTGCTTGATGTGAAGCTTGAGTTGGTTATGTCAGATGGCCAGCAGCAGGGGCTGAGGTGCCTGGGCAGCTTAAGTCTTGGAGCGTGGGAGGTAGAAAAGGAGTTGGGGCGGCTGGGGCTGATTTCACCCAGCTGCCTTGAGATCCAGCTGCACAGTCCGCCAAACCTCACCCTGTAAGATGGAGGTGAGACCCTCTCCTACCTTCTCTCCAAGGTTTCTAGTAGGTTACCCATGGGTTTTACTTAAATAGATCTTCAGTGTTTTGCTAATACTTAGCATCAGCCCATTTTACTGGCTGATTTCTGTCACCGTTGGCGTGTGTCACCACTGGAATGTGCCTCCTTTGGCACCTGAGTCCTGGTGTGGGTTTAGTACTTTGCTGCCGAGAGGATTGCTGAGTACTGAAATAATCAATGTCAACCTCAGAAACATTCCTTTCTCCAGGGCAGAATTCAAGGGCTGCCAAAATACAGAGTAGCTGGTTCCTTGCACCACCAGAATTTTTAGCATATTTATGCATCAAGAGAAAGAAAACCATTTTGAGATGCTGGTCTTTATTAATTTTGCCCACTTGTACTGTGCTTCTGACTGGAATACAAGAGGTTATTGTAAAACAACCAAAGCAAAGAGAAGTGACTGCAGTTTTCAGAAGGAAAACTAGAAGTAATTGAGGTATTTGTCAAAGCTGGAAATAAAATTCAAATATCTAAGAGCTCTGGTTCCTGCTCCAATTGCAGAAACAGTCTGCTGTGTGTTAGAAATCTTCTGGAGACCTCTGTGGGCTGGAGAGGAGGGAAGTTTAGATGACTACATGTGACCAATGAATAGGAAGATGACAAGAATGACAGGATTAGACATCTCTGTGCATGTGTTGTGGGGCAACAGGCAGATATATGCTAAATTCCCTGTTACCACAGAGTGAAATTTGAAAATCAAATGGAAAATTCAATAGCAGAAGAGCTTAGATATCTGCTTTTCTGATTTTATCTGCCTTCTTTCTAGAGGTGGGAGCACTGAGACAGGTCAGGCTCTGAAGTACATTCTCCGCAAGGGATTCCTTGGTGGCAGGAACTCAAGTGTCCCTGAAGTCCTGATCATCATTTCGGATGGAAAGTCCCAGGGCAGTAACACAGTGCCTGCAATGCAGGTGAAGGAGAGACGCATTGTGGTTTTTGCAGTGGGAATCAAGTTTCCAAGGTAGGAAGACACGAGAGTGGGAAATGGAAGCCCAGCTAGCCAAGTGGCAAGTCCCAGTGTGTGAGGGGTGGTCCTGTGCTACATAGGATTTTTGGAAAGCGAAAAGGGGAATTCTGGGGGTTACACAGGCCTAGAGGAAACATTAATTTGGTGGCTGGTGTAGAAGGAGGACCAGAGTTGGTGAAGGAAGCTTTTCCACTGCGTAGAGCTATGCTACTGCCCAAGATTAAGCACACCAGGATCTTGAAAACTTTGAGGGCTGTCATGTTTTTGCATCAGCTCTCTGTGTGCTGCACAGGGCTTGTTTTGATGCCCAGTTCGTTGGGGATGACTAAGGAGTTGAACACTCACTTTGCATGGCAGGTGGGAGGAGCTGAATATGCTGGCCAGCGAGCCCACCGAGCAGCACGTGCTCTTTGCTGGAGATGCCGATGATGCTGCCAACGGCCTGTACAGCACCCTGACCGGCTCTGTCTGCAGCACCACCGCTCCAGGTAACCCCTGCCCTGGCTTGGAGCTTGGACCATGTCACTGAGTGAGAAAGATGAGGCAGTGTCAGAAAGTACCCAGGGGAATTAGCAGGTGTTGCACTTCAAGGTAACCTGCTTCTGGTGCCCAAACTGGATGGCAAGCCTGCCAGCCTCCTCTCCAAATATCTGAAAGCTGCAGGATACTCAGTCTTTCTGTGTCTTGGTTCACCACTTGAAAATTAGAATATTGCTCATGTCACAGGGCTAGAGGGATAAGCGTAATCGTGTTACATCTTCTAATGGACTTGACTGTGTGTTAAGGGGAGGCGACCAAGGGCTGGCAAGGGATAGAGAAGATAAAACTAGAGTGATACAGAAGTAGAAGAAAATCAAATACATGAATGAGGAAGGCGCCAGAGGGGCTGAGAAGTTGTTGAATCCTGAACTCATGAGTGCAAGTTTTATAGCAAAGCAAAGAGGGCTGAAGGAGTGGGCACCCCAGAAGGTGGGGTGGGGTGGTGAGCTTGTTGACAGAAAATCTCTCTTCTGGGGTCTTATGGAGGGCTCTCTGAAATACTGCCTGGCCTGCTGTTGACAGGCAGGTAAGGAAGACTAACCCATTTCAAAGTGGGGCTCCACTCCCATACAAACTTTGTATTTTCAGGCAATTGATCCTGGGTTTTGTTTTTCTTTGCTACAGGCTGCAAAGTTGAATCCCACCCTTGTGAACGCAGGACCCTGGAGACTGTGAAGGAGCTGGCTGGAAGCTACATGTGTTGGAAAGGCTCAAAGCAGCCAAATGCAGTGCAGACTTCACTGTGCCCTTTCTACAGGTGCGTTGGGTACTCTAGAAATGAGTGGGGCTGAGAGAAAATGAGATACAGTAATAAGGCTGTTACCTGATCATGGCTCTTTACCGGGACGAAGATCCCTCAGAAGACTCGTGCAAATGTGGTCTCTAGACCTAGTATGAGGCTCTCAGTGGTATCACCATTGGCTGATCTGGGAAGCCAAGGGTAAGAAGAGGAACTGAGAGAAAGAAGCAGAGGGTGATTAGCCCAAGAGCACTGTAAATATTATAAATGGAATTGGGATTAGTTTCCTACCTGTTGAACTGAGATGCTTTGAGGTTTATATCTCTATGCCAACTCTGCCCTGCAGAGGATTTCTAGGTCTTGCTCCCTGAGTTGGTGCTAGTTCTGGTTTTGTCCACACAAGCTTGTTTTCTTTCAGAAAAGCCCCTTTTCCTTTGCTTGGCTGCCCTAGGAGCTTGAGGAGGACTGTCCTGTGGAGAGGCTCCAGTCCCTGGCAGAATATACCCCCCGGTCATAGTGCGGCAGTGCCAAAACTGGGATGCCCACAAAGAGCCGCGTTGTCGGGTCAATAGCAGTGAGCTGCACAAGGGAAATGTCCTCTCACCCAGGGAGAAGAGACTGAAAACCCATAAAGCATGTCAGCTCCTTCAAATAATATTGTCACTGCAGCAGGAGAAATGCTTTAAAAACGAGCTGTGAAGGAAAAGGCAGCTTCGTGCTCTCTTTGCTGATAAAAATAGCTGAGTGAAAGTAGTGTTGCACAGAAATTGGTAGGGGGATTATTTTTCCGTGGAAGCGGTGCTTCATGTGCTTGTTTAACACCAGGCAGGCAGATTAATGTTTGAAAATTGTTGGTGGCCTGCTGCATAGATACACCGGAGATGATTCTATGGATGATTTGAGACGTGTCCTAATGCCTGCAAGTGTTTGCAATACTTGTGCCTTGGAGCCAATGTGGGAAAGCAGAGCAGCTCGTGCCTTGCTTAGGGCATCCCAGCAGTGATGGGTTTGGCCACAGTTGCTGTGTGTTGAGGCAGCCCTAATGCAGAGCACTGGAAGATTAGTGACATGATGCAGCTGCAGGTACTAGAGAGAGAGAAACCTCATTAAGTGGAGTTAAAGTTTAAAGCAGAAATCATCTTGCTGTCAGGAACCAATATCAGCTGCCTTCTCATGTGTGGCAAATACATACTGCTGCTCTAAATGATTTTTTTGTATAATCTTCAGGTAGGGAAATGATGGAGGAAGTTGAAAAATCCCACTGGGAGGCAAAGCTGGGGACTGAGGATTTTCTTCCCAGTTGAAACTTTGCTTGTCTGCTAATTGTTACAGCTGGGTAAATCAGATACTAGAATTAATATCAAGTAAGAAATTCTCACTGCTGTAAAAATTTCTTTTCATTATGATTTAGAGCAAAAATGTTAATATCTCTTCTGTAGGAACTAAAAAAAAATCATCTGGATCTTTAAAAATGCATCCATAATCTTTACATGTAGAACATCAGTGTAAAACTAAAAAAAAGAAAAGTAGATTTGATTAAGTTATTCTTTTCTTTTGCAACCCGCCCACCAGAAATGACATTTTCTTTTGAGATACTTGTTTCAAAAGACTGCATTTTCAAAGGAAAATTTGTTCCATTTATAACACAGTAAGGTCAACCTTGAAGATACCTTGTTAATGTTTAAGTTCATGATAGGTTTCATTCTTTCTGTTTCAGATGGAAGAGAGTCTTAATAAAACACCCATCCAGATGCTTCCGAACTGTATGTCCAGGTAGGATTTAGCTTTTTAAAAAATTTTATTTACAAAGCAGGAAAGGTAATAAGTAAAGAATAGAAGATGGATTTTTTTCTTTTTTTTTTACTCTTACTTCTAAAAATTTTGTTCCAAGTGAGAGATTGTGATCTTTAGCAAAAGCTGATATTATGTCCTGTTTTTTTTGTCTATCTATGACCAGAGTTGTTCTGGATTAAAATATCTCCCCATTATTTCTTCTTCCACTTGAGGAGGAAGTTTAATCCTCATCTGCTTGTGTTCTTGGGGCAGAGGCTTGTGCTGCTTCCCAGGGCCTGCGGGGAGTCACTGCTCTCGCATTGACTTAGTACATGAACATCATGAGCTTAGCAGGGAACTGGACACTTGCTGATTGCCAGCCTGGTGTTGTGGCTGTGGAAGTAGCTACGGTCCTTGAGTTCTGCCTTTAACCCCATCCTTTTCCTGGTTCCTGTGGCAGTGGCTTTATTTTCTTTGTCAGTACAACAGTGTCCAAGCAATAGGCCAGCCTCTGATCCCTTCGTTGCTGGTGTCAGTCTGGCAGGGCTGCATCACCTTTAGCAATTCTGAATTTACGTGAATGGAAATTCACTGATGTCATTCCAAAAGAAATTAAGTGAGGTCACAGTCTGGTTTGGTTTCTTCACCAATGCCTGTTGGAGAGCCATCGCAAAATGAAATTGCTATGGAGGCGAGGGTGCACATGGCCCTGCTTTAGTTCAAACTCTGCAGTAGGAGGGGCAGAGGTATGACTCTTTTTCTGCTAAAGGCAATGCTCTGCTGGCACAGGGTGGGAAGAGGCAGGCTCCCTGCTGACTCGTGTCTTTCCCTTCCCTGGTCCTGTTTAGACCCTTGTGACTTCCAGCCATGCCAGAACGGGGGCACGTGTGTCCCAGAAGGACTGGACAAATACCATTGCCTCTGTCCAGTGGGGTATGGAGGAGACATCCACTGTGGTAGGTGTGACTCTGTGCTCTCCCTCCTTTCCTCGTGGCTGTGTCTTGCCTTTGCGGTGCCCATTGTGCGGCTATAGGGACGACTGGGGTTGGGCTGCTGCCTTTGGGCATTTCGCTGGGAGACAGACTATATTTTCTGTCTTGCTGGTTATGACTGTGTTGAGACTGGTGACTGTATCTTGCTGCTCAGGAACCTTGTCGATATGGAGAGCACAAATACTTACAGTCTCACCCTGGTGTGGCTACCTTTGTTTCTAAATGCAGGAGAACAGAGAAACTGGGAAGAGACATGTAAGTAAGTCTGTTGACTCCCTTCCCTGCATATGTGGGCCCAGGAGGAACTCTTGACTTTGGGAACTCAACAGAAGAAACCCAAGAAGGTCCTGGTCTTCAAAAAATGCTTTGTATTTACTTCCCTTAGAGTCAAGACTCCCCCTTCAAAGTGTCTCAGGGTGTTACAAATGAGGATCTGATGCTTGGACTCTCTCCTTTCTCCATGTTATGCTGAAGCTTGGAATGTTTTGCTCAGAGAACTTAGAGAGTGGAGTTGTCATGTCTAATTTGAAGCTTGCCATCCAAAAGTTCAGGAATCCCCCCAGACTCCCGTAGATATTTCCTATTTCTAAAGGCTTACGTGGCATCCAGCTAAAATAAAGTGCACTCCTGGCACTGTTGTCCTCCAGCTCATGCCATGTCTGGCAAACCATTTAAGTTACTGGATGCACTATCCCTTTTCCACACTACGGGGCTTCCAGCAGTCCTCAGCTGAGGTGCCCAGTATGCTTGTCATTTACCCTGAATACGACAAATTGCTGTCTCCCTTTTCAGCACCAAAACTGAGCCTGGAGTGCAGTGTGGATCTCCTTTTCCTGATGGACAGCTCTGCAGGGGTCACACTGGAAGGGTTCCTACGCTACAAGGCGTTCCTCAAGAGGTTCCTCCAAGCAGTGATGAGCCAAGACTCACCCATGAACGTGGGGGTGGCGCAGTATGATAACGATGTCAGGATACCCATTGAAGTGGGCCAACACAAGAACGCATTCAATCTTATGAAGAGCATTGATGCTTTGAATTTCAGTGGAGGAAAAACCCTGACAGGCAAAGCCCTGCAGTATGTTGCACACCATGGTTTTAGGAGCACCCCAGTCTTTGCAGATGTGCAGGATGACCTCCCACGTGTGGTTGTCTTGCTCACTGACTCCAAGTCCCAGGATCCAGTGGCAGAAGGAGCTAAGTATGCGAGAGACCGAGATCTCTTCTTGATTGGTGTAGGCAGCAGCTTTGTGAGAGCAGAACTGACCAAGGTCACTGGCAATCCGATGCAGACTATTGTCTACTCAGACCCCCAGGACCTGTTCAACAGGATCCCGGAGCTGCAGAGAAGAATCTGCAGTGTGGACAATCTGGAAGGTAAGAATGATATGGGTGTTGCAGGATGAGTTTGTCAAACCATGAGGAGGTCTTCTGACCTCCGCCAGGGAGGGCAGAAGGGTGGAAGGATGAATGTCCTCATTTTGTTTGTGTCATTCAGAGATCTAGGGGACTAGCCTTCCATCACTGCTTTTTGCGATGGATCTCTCTCTGTTGGTGTGAAAGGGTCATAGATCACCCTTCACAGTCAGTGGTCAGCAGTGATGAATTCTGTATGCCATTTCCCCTCACATTGCTTTTTCTTGGTCAGAAAGGAGTACATATATATTCTGAAAAATACTGTATTTTGCACTCTCTTATCCAGGCTGCCAGGTGCAGTCTCTTGATTTGGCATTTGTGCTGGATGCCTCGGATGGAGTTGGCCTGGAGAATTTTCTGCAGCTGAGGAACTTTGTCAGGAGTAGCTGTTTGCACTTCAGCATCAACCGGGATGTCACCCAAATTGCCCTTGTGATCTATGGCAGCAAAGCTCACACTGTGTTCGCTTTGGACACCCACACGAGCAATTCAGCTGTTCTCCAAGCCATCGACCAGGTGCCTTTCCTCAGGGGGGACTCGGCCTCTGCTGGCAGTGCCTTGCTGCATGTATATGGTGACGTGATGACAGTGCACAGAGGAGCAAGACCTGGTGTCAACAAGGTGGTAGTGGTGCTCACAAATGGAAGGGGCATGGAGGATGCAGCTGCCCCAGCTCAGCAGCTGAGACACGACGGCATCTTAGTGTTTGTGGTTGCCATTGGGGACTCACAGAGGGACACGCTGCTGAGGGTTGCTGGGTCTCCCAACTACCTGATCCACCTTTCCTCTTATGGAGACCTGCAGTATTACCAGAACCTTATCATCGGAAGAATCTGTGAAGGTGAGAGAACATCCCATCCTTGCTCTTCGTGCTGGTGCCGCCAGTCATTGTTATCATAGGTTTTCTGATGCTTTACCCAGTGAGCTTGGTACCATCTTTTGCATTTTATAGATGGGGAAACTATGCTAGAGATCTCGTGGGTGTCCAGGACAATCCTATACGAATAGGAACCAGCTGTCTTAAGATTCAGTGCAGTGGGTGAGATTGGGCTTAGGGTGACTGGCTTTTTCCAGCCCTGCCAAGTCTAGGTTCTGCTTTCTGTGAAAGAAAATGAAGTTTACTTTTTCTCCTGATGTTGCTTTAAACCTGTAGAATTTGCTGTGCATTGCTGTACCCCCTGCAGTGTTGCTGGGAGGGTTTAATGGGACATGTTTCTGCAGCCAACAGTGTTGATCTCTGCTGTCTTGTTCAGTAGCTTTTGTGCCCAGGTGTTTGCAAAGTGGTGGATCTGAAACCTCATCACTCCTGTTCCTTCTTGATGTCACGCTACTCTTAAGTTATCACATAGGCTCTCAACATTTTACTTGTGTTGCCCAGGATTTAATCCTAAAACCAGAGTCTGCCCATATGGAAGCCTGCACACTGTTAAACTAAGACCTTCAGACAGCTTGTGATAAGTTTTGTTTGCAGGACCAAATCCTTTTCTCCAAAACAGGAAGAGTTTTTAAATATTCATGTAAAAGCTTATGTTCATGAAAAAAAAAGAAGTTTGTTTTCTTCAAAACTTTGAGTGCTCAAGGCCAGTCCCCCGCTGGAAAAAATTGATACCAATTTTTGAAACACTTGTGTGCTGCGTGTGAGTTGTCTGTGTCTGTTGGAAATTGGCTTTTCAGAAAGGATAGCAGCCCTGGTTTGCAGACATTAGTGGTGGCAAAAGTGCTTCTAGTTAAAATGCCACATCTAGCTATTTGCTTATGTTATGTTTTAACCTGTGTGTAAGATCAAATGAAGAATGATGTTGAGCTTCAGCACAATCAAATATCCTTTTCATCTCTGAGTATGCCCATGGCCCCTTCAGGGTTAGAAAGAACTATGGTCCCAGCCCTTTGGGGTGAGGAGCCAATCTCCTGGCAGATTCTGCAGACAGTTTCTACCCGGAACTTTTCAATGTGCTCCTCTTGCAGTGGTATTTTGAACTGTGTTATTATAAAAACAATCTACTGTACCATGAAATTAACTACAGTGTAACAGATGAAGTGACAGCAAGGTTCAATAAGTCAGGGTAATAACATATCCTTTCCTGAGACTGAATTGTTGCTTTCATTTCATGGGCAGGTAATTGCTGCTTGTACTAGATAGACTGGGACCAAGGTCGATGTAAAGATAAGCTCTTCATTCAGTCTTCTGTTCTCAAGTCCAAGACCCAGTAACAAAATCATTGTCTGCAAAAGGACTTAAAAAAAATTTATGACTCATGATAAAAGTATTTGAGAAACAGACCCTGCCTCTGGACACCTGCAATATCATATTTATTTTGAGGCTCAGCTGAAAAGAGACCAGAAAAAAGACAGTCTGGGCTCTTACAGTAGAAAAGATCTCAAGCATTAATTATATATGGATCAGATTAATGGAAATAAAACTCTTGGGGGTCATCAAAGCATAAAATCCCTGAAGGGTATGAAGATTATTTAAGATGATACCAGTAGACTTGAGTTCAGAGAAAACCCAGAGGTTGGAGAACACATTATGAGTCTCACTCTGTTTTGTAAGTTGTCCATGCCACTTTCTTACTTGAATTTAGAGTGATCCACTCTGGGTAGGATAGCTTGACTCCCCCAAACAGGGCCCACGAGGTTATGCTGTGCAGCAGCTGTGGTAGGAAGTGGTGGACACATGGCATGGGGAGCAGAGCACCATGGAGAAGCTCTCTGGGGAGCAGCCAGCACCTGGATGATGAGTGATGTGTCCGAGAGATCTGGCTTTCATTGCTAGCAGCTCTGCCAGTCTACAGTGAAAACAAAAGTATCCGTCCCTGGGGGGATACATTATCAGGCAGCACCCCATCTGAGATGTCCTATGGTGACAAAAATGTTGTTGAACTCAACCTGGAACAGGAACTAAAGATTGAGATCTTTCATATCTGGGATTTGACTGTCAAAAAAATGGATTTCAATGATAATTTTGCCAATCTTAGACATAGGCTGAGAGTTGATGTGCACGAGTATCTGTATAGGGGGAACAAGCGCAACATGTGGTAAGCTGTAGTAACCGTGCTGATGGATAGGGGACAGAATTTCTCTTTTTTGCTTCGACCCCCTTCCCTACTCCCACTGAGCTTTTTCTACTGAAGAGCAAAGGGCAAGGCTAGCAGCTCCAGACTCCACACCACATCGTTGTTCAGCAGAGGAATTTCACCCCCTTACCAACACTGCGGTGATGTTGCCAGCAGACTGGAAGCAAATCCCTCTGGGATGTTGCTAATTAACCTAAGGTATTTGCAGCAAGGCAGCATGAAACCCTGCCAGCCTTGCTGACAGCTGGGCTCTGCTCTGTTAAGAGGGTTGGGAAAGCTGTCACATACTTCACAAGAACAGGGCTAATAGCAACGTGGCTGTGGTTGCAGGCTTTTATCTCAAACCTCCTAGAAAAGAAGTCCAGAATTTTTTCCTGTGTTGTTTTTCATTCGTGCCCTCTCCTCTTCCCAGATGATTTCTTGCCCTTGTTCCTCTCAGGTGGAAACTCGGGTCATCTCTGGGGTGCAGTGGGGTTCGAACTCCAGTGGTGTTTGGGGCTATAAACTGCTTGGAGCAGAGCATGTGTCTTGCTGTGTTTTGGCAGTGTCTGGTTCTGGGGGGCTTAGAAGTGCTCATGTGTTCAGTGCGCAGCTCTGAAGATGCTACGTTTTGCTTTGCTTTGATATGCAGCCTAACTGATGCCACTCTTTGAAACTTTCTTAGGAATATTCTCCAGATTAGAACATCTGGCAAAGCCATTCTTCTTCTAGGTTAAACACAGAGGAGTTTGTCCTCTGTGTCAAGACAGGGTTGTCATCTTGCACCCTCTGCCATGTTAATGTAGTTTTCCAATCCCATTAGCCCTAGATGACGTTTTTTGATGTCTGGCATATATAACTGCTGTTATTTTTGCAGCATTCCTAATGGATGTGGATCCTAGCTATTAACACTCTGTAGATGGCCTGAGCCTGCCGTTCTGCTTGTGTTTGTTGCAGAAGCGAAGAGCCCTGTGAGCCTGTGCAAACCCAACCCCTGCATGAACCAGGGCATCTGCATCCTTGGGCCTGGGAGCTACCGGTGTGAATGCCATGGCTGGGAAGGACCCCACTGCGAGAGCAGTAAGAATCAGCAGATAGCAACTGTGGCAGATGCCATCCATTCAGCCCAGCCCCTCTGAACACATCCCACATCTCCAACTCTCCCTCAAACAGAGGCTGTAACTTTTGGACAGCTTTTTGGCAGCCAGATCTTGGTGCTGATGTGGTCTCTGTCACCTGAAAAGTGGAGGAGTTTGGGGTGCTGAGGGGGACAAGGGCTCCTTTCAAGAAGCTATGCCCTATTTTACACACTCGCTAAGTGAGTTGACTGTGAGGAGGCCCCAAGAAGGTCTTACAGTTTTGGTAATCTTCTTCCACTCTGTTCTGTTTCTCTCTGCCCTGCTAGAAGAAACAAGCCCTTCTTGACTCCCGGGCTGGATGGCATGTGACCCTCTTGCTTTCAGTGCTTCCCACAGTGCAAAAGCCTCCCCATTGGCTTCCTTCTCTTCAGCAAGGGAGCAATAGCCAGGAGGTGGTGAGCCTCTGGCTTTACAGAGGTGGTCCTGTGCCCATAGCGAGGAGTTCTCAATTAAGTTGTTTTTTCCCTGCTGGTGTTGTGCTCTTTATCTGAGTTCAGACTTCCACCTCATGGCCTCTAACATCTGCCAGGTCAGGCCAAGTGGGTGCTTGTCGGATTGTAATGGGCTAAGCATGAGCGTAGCCCTTGGTCCTAAAGCCTTTATCCCACATCTGTGTTTCTGTTCCACAACAGGAGTTTTCCGGGGTGATTCTCCAAGATCCCTGGTCCTTCCTCCACACTCTCATGGGCAGCGGAGTTCAAGGGGTTTGCAGCGCTTCTCCAGACACCCCTGGCACACCAAAAGACATGTGGATCAGAGACACTGACACAGATGTGCCGAGTGCTCCAGTTCTCTGGCTGGGAACCCTTGCTGCCAGTTGTGGGCATGATCCAACAAGCCACCCCTGTCCTTGGCAGTGATTGAGTTGCTCCAGCACAGGGACCATGCTGAGGCTATTCCCAGTTCCCACACTGCACAAACTGGGCTTCCTAGTGTTCTCTTTTCTTTTTTTTAATTGAAGTAAATATTTGTGTTTAAGCATTTATTACTGGCATTTGTGTTTCCTCGTCTGGATTCTAGTGCTGTGTGATTTTTATTTATTTCCATTTAATTTTATTTATTTTTTAACAGATTTCCTCAGAGATCTTTGAGGTAGAGTGAAAATATGTAGAAGTCCGAGCAATTCTGGAACTCCTGTTGAAGGGGGATAACGTAGATGATGCACTGGCAGGCAGGTGCTGGAGTGAATGGCTTATTACAGGCAGAAAGACAAATAAGAGGATGGAGAACTTATTATGAGCTTCATTCTGTTCTTTAAGTTGTCCATTCCACTTTCTTATCTGAATTTGAGTTATCTAATATGGTTTAGCTTCATGGATGTTCTGTAGCCGTGTTATTTTCAATGAGATATTTGAAAAGGATTGATTTTGCAAGAATGTCCATGAAACTCCAAGGCAGAGCTGTGACAGTGGGTATTGCTGTTTTTAGTAGTTGTGTTGGCTGTTTTTCTCTTAGATTTGACTCAGGTCAGATCCAGTTACCTGTGCTGCAAACACACCAGGTAAGGGCAATCCCTCATTAATTTCCAAACAAATGTTTCTGCTTGTGTAGTCTCTAGAAGGAGCCGTGTTTTGTACCATCATGCTGATCTTTGAACTTTGGTCTATCTGCTTTCAGGTTTAACTCCATTCCTCCCCTCCCAGTCTCACTCTTATCTGTCAGCCTCAGTCTGACCCAGAGGGTGCAGGACAACATCCTGAGCGGCTTGTGTGGGTGCTAGGAGCAGAGCATGGCAGGCAGTGTGCAGGTTGGAGTACGAAGAGGCCTGGACCCTTCCTCCCAGATCTCCTTCACCCTTTCTCCTGCTCCTGGCCACCTCTTTGCTCTCTGCTTTGCCAGTGCATATTTTTCTCTTATTCCTTCTTTTTTGCCCATTCCAGGTTGAGTCTCACCTTTTCTTTTTGATGCTGTTTCAATGGCTCTGAGCTTTGCCATGCCACTTTGCTCTCCTTTTGGAGCTGGCTGAGAAGAACAGCATCCTTGTCTTGGCCTGAACCCGGACAGATGAGCTGAATGGCATTTCTGCCTCCCCTCGTTCATTTAAGCTGGTCTTATCCCTGGTGCAGCACTGGTTTCTGCAGAACAAGCTGCACCTCTGGTGGTCTGTGATGGCTCATGTGTTTCCAGAGACAGTTTGGCCACATGTCTGCATTTTTAGGAGTATCAACCTGGCTGGATCACTAGATCATTTTGCCCACAAAGCTGTAAAATTTACATAATTGCTCCCTCAGGGCCCATGGTTCACACTGTCTCTTGTTCTCTGCTGCCTTTCCCATGGTGTGCCACCACCTCAGAATCAGCTCTGAACAGGGCTGAGGCAGAGACATAACTGTGACTGCCAGTGCTCATGAAAATAGCATTTTTTGTTCCCAGATCCCTTCACCCAGATGTCCTGGTCCTGTGTTTGAATAGTAGCATTAGGCGTACAAAGAGAGACACAAATTACTCTGCAGGTTTGTTGTCAAAAGAAGAATGGTCTAAAAGCACTCTTGGAGTTGAAAGCTGGCACTGAGACAGGAGCAGCACTGTGATACCTTGTGGGAGAAGCCAGACTAGGAGAAAGGAGAATTTCCTCTTTCTTTTCACTATCCCTTTAGTAGATCTGTGTCCTGAGGCGCAGCAAAATAGGGGCTTAGGTTAAGGGCTGACATTTTGGATAGAAAGAGAAACTAATCTATTAATGTTACCTAGGTAGGCATGGCTGTAGCTAAGCATTGCTGTAAAGCTGTCAGTTGTCTCTTGTTTTGAGCTATACCAGACTCAGAACTGACACCAAATACGCCGTTCGTGTTTTATTGCCTGTGGAGCTGGCTGGATTCCAGCCAGACTGCTCCAAAAACCCTCCCCGGCCCCGTTTCACCCTCGCTGCCCCATTGGGTTTGCAGCACCCTGGGGATTTCTCTTTTATAGTTTGTCTAATGGCATCGTCAGTTTGCTCCTCACAGGCATTTGTTCTCTGCAGGATCAGTGTTTGTTCTCAAACATGAACATATTTACCGTGCCTGGCACAGAGCTCTGGAGCTGGGACGTGATTCCCCAGCCTCATACAGGCACTTAAAGCCTTTTCATTGTATCTGCAATGTATCTCAGCCTCGGGGTATCTTGCTGAGGCCTCAGTGCCCAAAATATCCCAAGGCTCCCTGTGTGTCGGGGTCTACACGTGCTGCGACTGTGACCTTCCTCCTAAATGCAGCTGATCGCTGAAGCCTTGGATGGTTGCTCAGACGTGCTCTGGCAGTGGCAGCACCCACCAGCTCCCCTTTTGTAGGGGACAAAGCACTTTGCAAGGTAAGAAGGTGGTGGGACTTTGGGAGGAGACAGGAAAAGCCAAGCTGGTAACAAAATCAGGGTACGTGGGATGATCTTGGAGAGACTTTCCGATCCCACAGACAAGAGGATATTACTTAGCAGTTGTTGGAGCTGTTTTATTTTTCTTTCAAAAAAAAAAAAAAAGAGTTGAAGATCCTGGCTAATTTCTTGCAAATTGTAGTTAAAAAAAAGAAGTGGCCTGGGTCTTGACATGATCCTTTATTAAATTCACTCTCACAAGCTTGCTTGGATTCAATCAGAAATTTTTAATGAGAACTTACATGATGGGATCTTATTCCCTTACGGCTGGGTTGATGTTTAGGGCTGGCACAGCCACCAGCGAGGTGGGGTTCCTGCAAAGCCAGTGCTAATCCTGTCTGGCATCGGGGGAGTGCAGATGCCAGGTCATCATAAGATGTCTGGGCTGCCGTTACTAACGGAGCTGTGAATTACTCTCACTCTGTAGGATCGCTGGATGAGCCTTGACTGGTTGTGGGCCTTGTGCTGACTTCGGGGGAGGGCCTGCTTCTCCTTGAAGAACTTGGAATCTAAGCAAGTGCCATGAGTGTCACCCCTTTTAGCCTTACCTTCCCTCAGCACACAAAATCCTGCCTCTTTGTGGTGAGTAACTGTGTTTGGGGCCTGTAGTGTAAAGGCTCCAGCAGGAGACGTGGGCTTCAGACCCCGTTGTGCCACCCTGCCGGGGCCCCTGTGAGAGGTACCACAGCACTGGGTCAGGCACGAGGGCTTCGTGGTGCTCACACGATCAAGCCCTTCAGCCAGGACCCTTGGCAGCTGTGTTTGCTACTGGGATGCTCCATGGGGATCGAAAGGCAGAGGCGTGCTGGGGACAGCTGGAGCCGATACCGAGGTGTTATAAAGCAGCTGTAGGTGATGGGGAAAGGACAAAAGCAGCTGTTGCTGCTGCTTCAGCTCACGAAAACAGCAATCCCAACTCAAGTTGTTCTTCTGGGATTCCTGGGCTCAGAGGCTGACGGGACCCTACGGGGCTTGCTGTGGGGTTTGTGTCAAGGGGTGGGCTGGGGAAGGCAGGGACTTGGTGCTGTAGCTACAGTGCCTCCCCTGGCTTTTCGCGGGAGGGGAGCTAGTACAGCCACCGAAATGTTTTATAGTCATGCCTGTTCTGTAAAGACTGACCTCAACCACTTTCTTTACTCATTGTTTTCCTTCCTTTGCAGCTAAACCCCATCCCGGTGTTCCCTTCCGTGACTGCGGCTGGCACTGAGCGTTGCACACACTTGCTATCTAGTGGCCAGAGGAAGGTACTGGATGCATTTTTCTCTGCTGCTTTTTGTGCAAGAGGACCATGCCACGGCGATACAGGCAAGAATCTGTACGTGTATTCATGCAAATTGTCAGGGTTATTGGTACTTTTTCAGCGGGATCGCTGTCTGAAAATTTTTTTGGTTGACGGTGCAGTCACTATAGAGGACTGAATTAGGTAAGGTACAGTCAATTGCAGTTGCAGAATGCATAGCTAAGGACTTTGTAGTAACTAACAGTGTTGGGAGTTTGTACTTGAAATCTACTGGAAAGTAGAGCAGAGACAAGCCACATCATAAAGAAAAAGACACTGGTAACATAATATACTCAACATTTTATTATAAAACCCTCTAAAGCGCCACTTTATAGGTCACAATTACAACAAAGGAAATGCCTTGAATTAGGAAAACAATAGGGACGCAGAGACATTGTTTAACCGTTTCTTGTCTGGGGAATGTGTGTGTTGCTCAGGACCATCCCCTGATGGAGATACCACAGCACGACCAGTGAAGGTGACTGAGCTGGGGTGGGGAAAGCAGCGCTGCTCTTGTCCAAAGCTGTCTCATTACCACGGTGAAATGTCCGGACAACTTCTGGAGGACAACAGCAGGATGTACAGTAAGGGCATGGTACTACACATATATTTAGGGTGTAGAGAAGGTCTCCTGCCAGCTAGTCATGGGTCAAAACAAAAAGCTTCATGGTGTCTATTGCCTCCCTGTGCTTTGGAGAGGAAAGCCCCCTGGATCCTGAACCAGAGGTTTCAGTGGTTTGTTTGCATGAGTTTTTCCCACGTGCAAACCTTGCACAGGGACAGGCCTGACAGCTGGGGCTGATGTACTTACTTCTCCTGAGGCCTGGGATTCGCGATTCCTCCATCTGCACTGCAGCAGAGTCTTTCAAAGTAAAGAAAAAATGGGAGCGCGGGTCACCTTTCTTGCCTTTAGGATATCCTGATGAAGTGCTTTGTCGCACCATGGCAGTGGCAAGCAAGCCCAGAGCCCCTTGTTCCCCCCAGGGCTACCACCCGCTCTGGGTGTCACAGCCCTGCACCTGCCTCCCACACAGCCGCTGGGCCTTTTTGTGAAGAAGCATCCCTTTAGAGGTGATCTCAGGTCCATCAGTGGTTTTCAAGGGTTAGGAAGGTACAGCATTTTTCCTGTCTGTCATTACTCTGGCTCTTGGTGCTCCTCACTGGCATAGCTGCAGGATGCCAGGAACAACCCAGCCAGAGAACTTGTGCTGCTTTAGCTTTGAGCTTGGGCTCCAGGACTGAAGGACCATCAGAGGAAACAGGCAGAAACGGATCCAGGCCATCAGACAGGAAAGCAGGTTACAGGGAGGAAGAGGGTACATTGATTTCTGACACCTTCCCACCCTCCTTCAGTATCACTAAGCTGAGCAGTCTCAAATGTTTAACATCTTTCATTAGGAAGCTTGGCTAGGGCAGAGATGGGTGGGCTCTGTGGGCCACACTATAATAATTTGGAAATAAGGGTGAGAGCACCAAGCAGCGCACCAGAGACACTGCAGTACAACCTCACCTGTCAGGCCTGGAGGAGACCCTGCCTGTGTGGAGAGGCCCCTTTTGCATGGGGTCATCTTCAGCAGGCAGGGACTGCTTTACCTCCCATCCCCTGGGACAGGGCAAGCCCTGAAGGATACATTGGGATTCAGCTTCCTCATGCAACAGCTGAGCAGGCTTAGCCTTTGGTAAATTAACAAACCTTCAAATATGATTTTTATTTTTTTTTTTCTCCGAACAAACTCCTCAGGTGAAGTAGACTGAGATCCTCAAGAAAATTAACTGAAGCTGTTTGGCAGATCTTCTTTGTCCAGAACTCCTGATGCCACCAGTCTGTAACACAGTTTACAGTACGAGAAGGCAAGCAGGGATCTTCTTCAACATGCTGGCAACTCTGCAGCAGGCTGTTAGGAGTAAGCACGTGGTGGGATACATCAGGACACTGATTAAAAATTCCCTGGATGGGCTGCTGTGTGCTTCTCGTTCATATCTCAAGCACTGCTCAGGTGAGGGTCTTGCCCTTGACTGAAGGCTGGATGAAATGCAGCTGAGTGATGACTGGCAGCAAGACAGGTGAGAATTCAGTTGGCTGTGATTTGCCAGGACAGGTTGAAAACCACCAGGGTATAAAGGATAGCAGAGGCCCTTCTGAACCCACTACTGTCACTAATATAGAAACCTTAATAACTCATTGATAAGCCTTCAGAGTAGAAATACACAAAGCACCCCTATGTACAGTAACGTTCTTGTTTACATCAACTGGGTTAGGAATTTGATGCAAGGATTGCCACTGGTTGTTATTGTTTTAGCTGTGTGATTGGGACTTGTCTGGAAAGAGCACGATCACTCAGGATGTCTCATATCAGCAACTGTTGACTCCATTGCTGCATCTGAGCAGTTGGTGTGACGTGGAGGAGGCGTGTGGTGCGTGGTTGTGTTGCACACCCAACCTCCACCCACAGATGATTGATTCCCCTTGGCCACGCGTGGGCAAATTTAGTCCATCTCTGAAAAACGTAGTTCTAACTAGCTCCTTTCTTCTCCCATTCCTGCCAAGGAATAAAGGCAAATTAGTCAAAAAGCAAACCTGACAAGCCACAGTAACTGTAATGTGCACAGGATCAACCCGATCATCTGGTACCCGACTGGTTTTGGTCGCAAGGGTGTGTCAGGGATGTTTCTCCATTATGAGCAACACACACAGTTATTAATTCAAATTGCAGCCAAGGCAAACCCAGGTGAAAAGGCTGGAAGAAAACCAGGCGGGTCTGCTTAGAGTGGCGCTCAGTCAGGGGTGCTTCCCAGCCAAGAGATCTCCCCTGACCCACCACAGCCAGTCTGCTCCACTGCCATGAGGGACAGGCAGTGGCTGTCCCAGATGGATTTTGCTCCTGTACCAACTGGCACATTACCTTAGCTTTCTGTAGAACTGTTCCCTTCCCTGTCACCATGACGGATAAAGGCCGGTTTTTTAAAGCTGTTGCTGAATTGACTGGCGAGTTCTCTGTGCTATTTGCTGGACTAGCACTTTTTGCTTGAATCTGCAATAACAATAATAAAGCAGTCATGAATTCAGGCTACTGAGGGAAATCGCTGCCTTTTCTCACCACCTCCTAGCCATGGTCACATCCAACGTGCATTGAAAGACATTTATTCAGAGACATGCCAATTTCAAAATACACTAGGGTGGGTCTGTGGAGTGTGTTTAGATGTTGAGGACTCAAGCAGAGGTGCAAAGCAGGGCTTAGGTGGTGACCATCTGTTTCATGGGAGCCAAGTTCCCCAGAAGGAATTTAGACTCCTGTATCTCCTCCTGCCAAAACACCCCTTAGCTCATTTGAGCACAGAAAAGGAGCTGGGTCCAGCCCTGCACGACTGCAGAGGGTCCCACAGGAAAATATAGCTACCCTCCTGAGCCTCAGCTTCCTTTCACCTCTTCATTGCTGCTGTTACCTCATTATATTATTATTATATTATTATTGTATGTATATTAGATGTAATAATTAACTTATTTTACATATAATACTTATATTTATACATTATCTCTGTATTTATATACAATTGCATATTATAATACTATACTGTTGTTATTAATCATCCTATTATTAAGCAGGCTGAGACAGTGTGACTGCCTCACTGCTGTGCATCCCAGGGGTGCCCCCCCACGTACCCGGGGGGCTGCGTTCTCCAGGTGTGTGGTGTCCACTGCAGTGCCCAGCGTCACTGGGCCAGACTCTGCCTTCTTCAGGTTTTCCTTCACCTCCATCAGTTCCAGGTCCACCCTCTGGCTCTCCTTCCTTTTGCATTCTTCTTCTGTCTCCTTGAGCCTCTGCTCCAGGCTCTTGTCTGTGAAGAGAAGGGGTAACTTGGTGCTGGCCGGGAACTTGGGGAGCTTGTGAAGGGAACAGGGACCATGGCACGTGCTGTATATATATTCCTTATATTTTGCCCCAAGAGGGACTGTGACAGAGCACGCTCCTCCTCTAGTGCAATTTTGGGCTGTGTGGTTCTGCTCAAAGCACCAGGTACTCCCCTGCCCCTTCTGGTCCCAGGTGGGCCAGGTTCACTGTCCCCTCCGTCCCAGTGCTCCCACCT
>NW_009724718.1:65639-66405 GCF_000703405.1 Apaloderma vittatum | reverse complement strand
TGCTCCTGCCAAGCATTTCCTTCAGCCCCCGCCTCTCCTTGCGCAGCTGGGTGAGCTGAGCCCGGATTTCATCCTTCTCCTTCTCCAGCCGCTCTTTCTCCTCTGTAAATCTCTTCACCTCTGCCTCTGTCCTATTCTTGCCCAGCTTGGTTTCCACCCCTGCCACTGGAAACACAACCCACCAAAACAAGCTCAGTCAGGGGGAGAAAGCAGGAGGGAAAAAAACCTCTTCAGATGCTTGGATACAAAATGGACAAGGGTCTGGAAAGTCACCAACCCGGAGACTCATATAGCTCTTTTACAGCAGAACCACAGGGCAAAACTCATGCATTTTCATGCATAGACCCCCCGCTCCCTCCAAGCCCCAGCTGTGGCATCCACCTGACCCATGCAGCCCACTCACCCGGCAGCGGCATCTTGGGCCGGTGTGCGGGCACCAGCTGGGGGCTGCCCCCCGTCACCGCACCCACCGGCGGCTCGGGCACAGGCTGCGGGAAGGCGATGTTCTGCTGCTGGGTCTGGATTTTGATGGCAGGCATCCGTGGTGGCATCTCGTCAGGCTCTAGCTTCTCTGGGTGTTTCTAGGTGGGGAGGAAGTGAAGTGGGATGGGGGGGGGAGTGTGTGTAGGGTGGAGCTGGCTCACTGATTAAGCCTGGTCCCACACCACCATTCAGGACAGTACCTGCTCTGAGGTCTCCACTGCCGTACTGCAGGGCTCGGCTTCCTTAGCCACGAGGGCTGTCTCGGCTGCGCTCTCAGCTGCCG
>NW_009724718.1:23183-65577 GCF_000703405.1 Apaloderma vittatum | reverse complement strand
CAGTGTAGGAACGACTTCACTGGGGTGAGATCCAGGTACACTCTGTCTTGGTCACTCTCCAGTTTGCTCTCACTCTTGGGTACTTCTTCCTGCAAAAAAGAGAATATTACCCTGAAAAGGGACCAGTAAGAAGCCAGAAGCGTAGGAAAGCTCTCACTGCAGAGCAGCAGCATCTCAGGCACTCTGGAGTATTTTTCATAAACCCTGGAGGAACTAGCCCTACATTCTCTAAGTCAGTCTATGCAGGGGTTTTTGGTGTACTGGTGTACCTGCTCTCCTGCAATGCAGTTTTCCAAAAGTAGCAGCAGCCCCATGCAAAGATCTCATACTGTTGTAAACCTAGCAACCCTTGCCAAATTCTTTGCCTTTCCCAGGACAAGTCCCACCAGGGCATGGCCAATCTTTTGTCTTCTTACACACAGGACTTGCTCTCACGTGCATCAAAAGGAATTTTGATAGATCTGCCTGCAAACAACCCACTATCACCAGATCATCCATGCTGTTTGCTGATGGGACACAGTTCCAGTTGTAGTGACTGCTCTCCAGCACTTGCTTCTGCCTGCAAAAACCTGGATTTCCCCAGGGACTGGGAATTCCTTTCACCACTGTTGGAAAAACCTCCCCCTGACCAGATGTTTGCCCACAGTCTCCTCAGAGCTCGCTGCAGCAGAGCAGCTGCCTGCAGCACTGGCCATCTTACCGCAGGCAGGTCTGGCAGATCCACGTCATCGTACAGCTCTTCCTGCTGCAGCCTGCTCTTGGGCAAGTTGTCGATGTACGCGTTGGGCTCAGAGTACTTCCTCTGCATCAAGCTGTGAACAGGCAGCAGGACATCCCATCAGGAGGGAGGGGGTCTCACTGCAGATTGTGCTTTGTGGCACCTTGTGACAGCTGAGCATAGCAGTCCTGAGGTCCAGGCAGGGCCAGACACAGGAGATGAGAAGGTGGAGCCGTGCAGCAAAGTGATCGCCGCTCCTGTTGCCCATTAAGCAGCAACCCACCAGAGAGGGGCTGCATTTTCCCTTGGCTCTTTTCTTTCTTGCTCAGGCACAGCATTGCCGCAGCACAACCGCTCTGCCCCACGGACACGGAAGCTGCCACTGTATGGCTGCATGCCCACGCATCACCCCCCACCCAGCCAAGCACACCCCACCAACCTGCCTTTGCAAAATCCATGGTGGGACAATGACAAATGTTCTCCTGTCCCACACTGAGCTTCCAAAGAAAGCAGCTGAGCTGCCGCCACAGATTCGCCACCTATTTGCATGGCAGCCAACCTCTGGCAAGCACAGGAACCCCTGCTCTGGCTTGCTTCCCCCCTGCCAGCCCCGCGGTACCGCTGACGTACAAGAAGGAGTTCTTCGCAGCGCTCACAATGCAGGAAACCCTGTCAGCATCCACGTAATCATAGGTAAATTCCTCCGGGTCTGTTTTCGAACCTGATTCTGACAAGAGGAGGCCCAGCCAGTGGCCCATTTCTTCTGAAGACTTCGCCTGCGAGGTGATTGCACAGATAGTACAGGTTGTAACAGCAGTTTCTCTGCACTCCTTCCTAAAATTTCTAGTCAGTCTATGTTTTCCTTTCAGTGGTGATCAACTCAGCTGCCTATAAGAGAAGTCTGAGGTTGGAGATGCGGGTGTGGAGCTGGCTTTGGGGAGGAAAATGTGCGGGTTTTATTTTTCCACCAGCAGGGTGCAGCAATAGGATCACTGAACACCGCCCTGCCAGGACACCAGAGCACTCCAGGGAGTCCCTTCTGCCAGAGCCCAAGCCCCTTCCAGGGCTGTTTGCACAGGGCAGAGGGGAAGGGCAAGAGTTTAAAGCGGGATCAGAGAACATCAAAGAGAGCCCCCTTGCTTTAACATGGTCAGTACCAAATTCCTAGCTGCAGTGAATGGTCTGACATCTTGCAGAATTAAGAGTTAAATATCGTGCCTCCAAGTTGGCTCCAGCAATGAGCTACATGCACTTCCCATTAGTGGGGTATTTCTACCTGAAGCAAGAAGTAGTGGGCTGATGCAGCCATCTTCTGCTTTGCTTTGAAGAGTTAGAGCAGTAAGCACAAAGTAGAAATTCAGGGCAAGTGAATCCCTAACTGGAAAGTATATTTTAAGTTTTCAATCTGTTTTATTTAGCAGAGGCTTCAGTCCCTGGGAAGCCTGCCAGCCAGCCAGCCTGTACATGGAGTCTGACATCCCAACAAAATACAGATTCTTCCATTCACAAAACGTAAATTTTCCCAGCACCTCTTCTTCATGTCTGCAATTAGGCAAAATTTCTTAGACACAGACATACCCTGAATCAGAAGCTAAACAAAAACACCTTCAAACCTCATGGCAGGCCCTCGGAGTCAGTTGTTTAGCTATAAATATTCCACCCACTGGAAAAATACCGGAAATTGCTCACATTGTCCACCTCCTACTATAATCACATTGTCGTCAGAGAGAACTAAGATTAGAGATAAACGGTCCTGGATGCAGGCAAAGGAAAGTAACAGATGGAGATGAATTCACTTGCACTTTCAGGGGCAGACCTGTGATCAGTTTGCTTGGGATGCATGACCCATAGCATAGCTTTGGCACTCTGTGTTTTCAGAAGATGAAGTCCTCTGTTCCTCCTAGCAGCAGATCTAAACCCCTAAAGTGGCACTCCTCTCATCTAACATTAACCAGCTGAAATGCATCCCACACAACTTAATCATCCAAGGTTATCCTACAGTCAGTGGAGAGAGATGGGCATCTCCAGAGGACCCGTCATCCCATCCTAAGATGAGTGCCTAAGATGAAGGCTGAATGGTCCTCTGGAAATGCCAGCATCAGACATGGCCTGGATTACCAGTTAGGTGGGACACCTACGAGACTACAGGCAGATGAACCAAAGTCCCACGCATCAGGTTCTGCTTTGCTGGACTGAGGGTTCCTCTGGAAAACCTCATCAGCATCTAGGCCTACTAAGACACCCAAGCTGATGACTTAAAGCAGGTCTTTCTTAGAGGTATACACCCTACCTCCAGAATGACCCGTTCTTCACCGTTGTGCAGGATGCGGAAGGAGTAGAGATGATCAGGACTAGGCTCCGGGATAATTTCACAGCCTGCCAAACTCAGGGGCTGCTGAGCCAGTTTGCTTCGGTTCTTGTCCTGGTAGAAATGGAGGTGACCATCTTTTATCTGACACCAACGGGACTTCCACTGGCTGTTCACTAGCACATTCAGGTAACCTGCAAGCAAGCACAGGTTGATTAGGCAGATTTTCCACCCTATGACGAGAGGGAATCCAAACTCATTTGTGTGCACAGGGATGTCTGATGGGTAAGTTCTGAGATCACCACATAACACAAAACCACAAGCAATGATAAAGAGTGAAAGCACAAACCCAAGCTGTCCTATCTATACAAAACAGGGTGAAAAGGGTAAAAATATGTTCAAAGTCAGACCCTTGAAATTCAGGTTAGTTTTGGGGTAGTGACTTGTCTGCAAAGTTGGTCCCACACAGCGAATACTTGCTGACCCACACAACTCTCTCCCTGCTGACTCTCACACTCCGGGCTGAGCAGCAGTACAGATTCCCTCTGTGTGCCTGCATGCTATTATCTGCCCTTCCTCTTGGGTCACCCTGTGAGCCATTGCCCACCCTTGAAGGCCACAAGGTCACCTTAGTGTGTAAGAGGGCCCAAACCTGTGTGGATTTACTGTCACAGACCGAGCAGACTGTGGCCTCTCTGCCTCCCTCATCAGCACAGCCTGGCACATGCGCATTTGAGGAGGATGATGCCTGATGCTTATCCAGCCCTGGACACCGAGGAGATCCAGCCCTGAGACAAGTCCCTGCAGAGAGGCTCGTGCTGCCACTTACTTGAAGTCTCCAGGGATCTCTCTGGGCTGTCCAAGGAGCTGGATTTTTTCCTCCCGAGGTTCATCAGGTTGCTCAGTTTCAGGCCAGTTGTGCCTTTCTTCTTAACTACTTGGAAAAAAAAAAAAAGACAATATGTGTGGCTTTCCCAACTCACAGCCACACACAGAGCCTGCTGTGCCTGCTGGGTGTCCTGCCTCAAAGCTGCCTGCCCCATCATCACGCACTCGACTGCGCTGTGGCACACACAGCCTTTGCAGAAGACAAAGCTGCGACTCAGGGACAGGCTGTAGTAGTCCAAAGCCCAGGGAGATGATGAGCAAGATGGCACCAGTAATCTCAGTTGAGTGATTTGCTACAGATACTTTATCTACATTGCTTTAAACTTTGGTTAGTTCTGACCAAACGCCAGGCGCTGCAGAAGCTGTGGGAAGGCTCCTTGCACAGTTCTTGCTGCGCAGGTGTCGGCCTCCCTTCATTTTCTTACACTATAAAGAACTGAACTAAAAACAATCACCCATAAATATTTACTGCATTCAAGTCTTTTCCTTTCTAGAAGTGGGACTCGAGGTAGGGAGGAAGAATGCTTATGCCCAAAGAGTCCATTCAGAATTTTCCTACTGAGCATATCAATTAGCGTGTGAATATGGCTACGTAATCATCAAGTAATCCTGGTAAGAAGTCAAGCTGGATGTTTTCAGTCCAGATTTTCCTTCCTGCTATCATAACAAAATGACAAAGTCCCAGTGCAAATGGACTCAGCAACTGAGCTCCATCTTCTGGGTAACTCCAGTGAGTACTCAGCATGGATTTCTCTTTATTTCTCTCCAATATACAGAAGGGTCCCATGATCCTTCGAAAAGAACATACTCTCTTTTAATGTACTTACCTGCCCCATAGATGGGGAACGCAGCTTAAAGCCCAGAGTTGGGTGCCTTAGTGTGAAGGTGTAACTCTCCCATTGGAGATAGTTCAGCACTTCACACAGGTACTTCAAGTTTCTCTGCAGGCATCTCTGAGGAAAGTCACTTGGGTTGCATTTATGCCATCTCAAACTGTCCTAAAGCGACCTGACCAGAGTCAAGCAGGATCTCTATGGTAGGGCAGGTATCACAGCTAGGTTTCTTGAGCCCTATCCTAACTCTGTAACTGTTGAGAAATCTCAGCATTCACCTGTCACTTGGTTACAGAAGAAAGCACTGAATCCAAATTTGCAGGCAGTGAATTCACAAGCAGGCAGTGAATTTCACCCTGCATCAGGTCAGTTTGAGGTGGCAGTGGCAGAAGAAGCTTCTGAAACCCTTGCCCCATGCAGAGTCAATGGCCCCTTTTCCCCACCATTCCCAGGGCGAGGTTTTACCATCTTTTGTCTCAGCTGTGTCTGGGTGGCCATCTGTGCTGCTCCCGCTCTCAGAGGCGGCAGAGTACCTCTCGGATACCTCCACCTGTCAACAGGCACCAAAGACAAGCTTCACAGATGCATCTGACCCATTCCTCCAGCCAGCATGCCCCCCAAGTGCCTTTACAGTCCCTCCTAAATTACGAGGTCCCACCCTCTCCACAGCAGATGCTTTCACCAGACACCTCTCACCTGCCCACTCACGCTGTGTCCTCCCCATTGCTTCTGAGCCCCACACAGGCAGATCCAGTGCATGAACCACCTGGCTGGGTTCGCCTCTGAGGTGACACGGTGGGACTACCAGTGTCACCCTATGGCCTTCTGCACTGCAGCCCAGCTGGTGGGAGCATTTGCCAGTCCCTCTAGGAGGGTATGGACAGAAGAACGCACAGATCAGGTGCCCAAACAGGTCCATTTTGGGCATCCCTCAGAGACTTACAAAGGTTTCTTTCTCCACCCACTGTTTTGGAGCAAGCTGTCTCCAGGGGAGCATCACCTAAATGTGGTCTAGAGCCTGGCCCAAGCCCTGGCATCCAAGGGTGTATACCCCTTCCAAAGTTCTTGGTGTGCACAACTGTCCAGTTGGACAAGACAGTGGCTGATGCCCTATATGGAGTCAGGTTTGGGTGAAACATGTGGCAACAAAATTAAGGTTGCAAAGGCAATAAAGAATTAAGAGAATTAAGAGTGTTCCAATAACACTCCTTTTCAGCCAATCAAGGGTCTGGGTACACTCATATCAGTCTTTGCTCGGATAAAATTACTGCACCTACTATTATTTATGAAAGGAACAGGGTGGAAAAGTCTAAGTGCTAGTTCCCTCTGTAGAGACAAGATGTACCTTTGGGTAACTGAGACGCTGTGAGTCTGGGATGTACTGGTTGCCTTCACTGCTTCCCTCGCAGAGCAGACCGCTGGTCTCCTGGATTACCTGTACAGAAGGGGAAGCCACAGCCTGTGAGAGAGCTGCAGTAATGGGGGCCAGTACTTTTCCCCACCCAGGACAAGCAAAACCACAGCAGCCTGGAGACCCACCGTTTACAGTCACTGCAGCCTGGAGGACTTTGCTGGTGTTGGAGCAAGCAGCCAGCAGAAACTGCCAGACCCAAGTCAGCCAGGGAAAAGCTGCCAGTAACGGCAGCCCCGGCGCCTCACAGCCCCATCGGGCTCCACCAGGGCTCCTCCTTCTGCTGCTGTTGCAGGGAAAGGGTCACATCTCTGCCTGTCCCCAGCCAATTCATGCTGGGCACCCACCCCAGGCAGCAACTGAGCTGGGAGGCCCCTCCACAGCTTCCTGCACGCAGGAGGCAGCAGGGAGCTGTAGGAAGAAGCTATCCTGGGTCATGAAAATGAAGTGGTGTATTTGTATATGGGCTTGCGGCAAGGAAGGGAGCCAGAGCACACCAGGACAGGACTGAGATAAGATATGGTCTCCCAGCAAAGCAAGGGTAGAAGCATGGGAGCACCAGCAGGGCAAGCCCTGAAGGCACCACTGACCCTGAGCCACTGCTCCGCCTGGTCTTTACTCTGCAGCCCCAGCACGATGACGTCGGCATTCATGGGGATGATCTTCAGCTTGTGCTCTTTCTTCCTCACTTGTTTTTCCTTGTGAATGACCGTGCAGCCCAGCAAATTCACGTCGAGCTGAGGGCTGTGGTCTTTGGAGCTCTTGTAGCACTGGGGAAGGAAGATGGGAGGGCAGGTGAGAGGCTGAGGAGGAGCCTTCCCTCTCGTTCACTGGTGTGAACTCAACCCTAGAAGTGTCTCAGTGCAACCAGATGCATTAAGTGCATTGAACACAAGAGGGTCCTAAAGGTCCTACAAAGCTGTGATGTCTACACAGACTAAACATAGGACTCTCTACAAGTATAGAGAGACACACATATATCTATGTGCATACATGTGAAGCATATATCTGTGTATGTATGTCTGAAGCACCTCTCACAGATACTGCTGGAGGGTCAAATATGTGGTTAGCCAGTGGATTAAGCATCGTTTCTGCTTAACCACCTCAAAAAGTTTCCCAAAAAAACATCTCTAGGCACTTTGGGAGTTTCAGATCTAGGCCCAAAATGTGCCCTCATGCCCACCTCAGCATCCTCATGCCCACGTCCCTCCTGAAAATGTAACGAGATCCCCAAATCTCTGGGACATGGTTTCTGAAGCATTACTTCTAGATTCTTTGGTTTTGCCAGCTAGTTAAACATGGCCTGAGGTGTCACTTCCTTCCCCAGCCCACAAAACCAGGTTGGTTTAGGCAGAGAGCAGAGGATCTACTCACCAGCAACCTGGTGTCCTTGATAACACACAGCTGCTTTGCCCACTGGCCCAGCCACTTCTTCCTCCACAGGAATGCACAGATGCGAGCATCCTTCATCAGCTCAATGGTGGCCTCTGTGGATGGCCACTGATGGGTTGCTGACTTGCCTTTGCTGCTCTCCTCTTCATCATAAGATTCATAGGAGCTACTAACAGCTTCACCATCTTCTATAACAAAAGCAAAGCTCTATATCATTAAATACATTTCTAGGACAACTCTGAGCCTATTGCTTGCCTCAGCCATGCTCACACATGCAAAAGCTTCCAGTCTATGGATGTGTCTTTTGAGGCTCTCCTACAGGAGGATAATCAATAGGTAAACAACCCTCATAGATCCCTTTTTCTTTCTAGCCCAATATTAACCTCATTGCAATGTTTTGTGCCTAATAGTTAGCAAATACTCAAAAGACACTTCTCAGTTGACCACAAATCTGAGAACATTCCCTTAGACATTTTCTGATGCTTGTTGCTTTTCCCCCCCCAGAGATGCTGCTTCTGCATTTCACTTCAAGCCAAAACACAATTTTCAAGGCAACAGCAAGCTACAGTCAGCACTTGACCTCCAAATGTCAGAAGTAAAACCAGTATTTGCAAGGCCATGCAGCAAGCAACAATCTATTTGAGATGTCATTCCACTTTCGCCCTCTGGGCTAACACGTCTCTCTCTCTTCCCTCAGCATCTAAGGGACAGCAAGGGGCTTTGAAGTAATACACTGTAGCAGCAGCAAAAATTAGTCATAAGTGGCAGCTGTAAATAATAGTAATCACATTTTTCATGTTCATTCTTAAATGGTTTGCTACATTACTAGGATGAGTTGGGTATTTTCAGCACCCAGCTCCAAGGTATTGCAGGTTATTGGCGTTCTCAGTTGACAGGAACACTGGTCATTGGTACCAAACTCATCAGAAACAGTGAAAATGTTCCCACCAGCTACAGGGAAATTTGCAATGCTCTGCTGGCGTTTACAGTACGGCTCTATTCACAAGGTCAAGTCATACAGCAAGATGGTAAGATTTGGGCAGCATCTGTGTAGGATTTTGTGGTTTTGTCCTATCAAACAACATGGAGGAATATTGTTAAGTTTCTCTCACCAGAATTTAATCTAATTTTGATTCTTGTAAAATCTTAACAACCACATAGAAGTAATATTACCAGATTGGTGTAAAATAAAAAGAGAAAAAGCAGCCAGAAAAGCAGAAGAAAAAAGCACGCACTAGGAGCTTCACTGAAGAACATTAAAGTTGGGCTTATTTGTCCTTAAAATACAAGGAACTGAGATGGAGTAACAAAGCTAGAGCCTTACCCACAGAGAAAGCTCACTCTGTACACTCCTATAGTGATCAAAGCTGCACCAGCTAAACTCATTAAAAAGCAAATACTCCCTTTCAAAGTCTCTGACTGGTGCTGATAGCATACTAGTGGCTCACCATCTCCATGCCCTCAATGTATAGAACTGTTCATCTTTTATGTGAAAACACTACCCCCAATGCATGATCACTGTGCAGACCTTGTCCACAGACCTGGGCAAAAGCTGAGATGCAGTAAAAGCTTTGAGGTTTTATACTGGAAAACCTAGAAATACCAAGAAGCTAAAGCTCTTCACTGTGCGGAAGCCTTCCCTACGCAGCACCAAGGATGCCATAGGGAACGTCATCTTTTAAATCTCCCTGCTTATCAACATAGGGCTATCACTAACTGCCTCTCCAGCCCCTTTTGGGGTGTTGGTGCCTCTCACCAAGGCATTAGGTCTCAGGGTGCCACCTTTCTCCTCTGGGAATAACGCTTTTCTTCCATACTCTCAGGGGGAGCCCTGTCTGCTCTCTTGTGCATCAACCATGACCGCAACTGTCTCACGAGATGAGCTCTTCTCTACCTGAAGAACTGCAGCCATTGATGGCCTGGTGACACTGCTAAGGCATGATGGAAAGCCGTTTTCCAGGCTGTGCAGTTGGCAGACTGGGACTAACCCTGTTTGGCTGACTTGGGGCAACACTGTCTTCACTTCTAAGGCTTGGTCAATCCCTCAACTCAATCACTCAAATCATACAGCTCAGGCACTTCACTACAAGGTCACCATTTTCACCTACTGGCAGTTTCAACCAAGGCCACAGTTCTATCCTCTCATCACTGTGACATCAGTGGCAGCCATCTTCTTGGATGTCTTTGCCTAATCCACCTATTCTTTCCTGTTTGTTTTCCCATAGCCTCCCGCAAAACTAAATCAATACTGTGACACAGGATGCTCCAAACATCTCATACACTAGAGCTGCCTCTGCTCAAGCAAAGCACTTGCAACATTCACTGACTGGCTACTTCTCAATACAGCAAGCGTTACCACATATCAGCTCCACATCAGTGACTAGACCAGGAGAGTATAGGCTGAGGAGGTTCTCTTCATTGTCTTCTTGAACATGGGAAAGGCACACAAAAAATGCCACCTTGCGTATAACCAGTATGGGGCAGAGAGAGGGGAGAGGTGGTTACCCTCCATGCGTATAATGGGCAATGCCAGGGGAAGGCACCTGATCATCTTTGCTAATTGAGTTGTTGGAGTTTGGGGTTTTGTTGTGCCTTTTTTTTTTTTTTTTAAAAAAAAAAAGCACTTCAGGTTTGGAAAGCATGCCATACCCATTGTTATTGTGGCATAAATAACACCCTCAGTAACCTGCAACCCTGGCCTGGGTCCAGCCGCAGCAAGCCTACCAAAAAGACCTGCACAGTTGAAAGGAAAGAGAAAAGGAGACAAAGAAAAAGCCACAGATAAGCAAATGTGGAGAACAAGGGTGTCAGTCCGTCTCAGCCCCGCAGCCCCCCCACGGCCGCTGAGGCAGCCCCAACCCTGCTGCCGATGGATGAGCACGCTGTACAGAGAGACTTCAAACAGACAATGTCCTCAACCCGTCCCCTTAAACATGGCAATTCCCTTTAAAACAGAATCATTGTCATCATAATTAAAGTCAGTCAGGGCAGAGGAGCTGTTTCAGCCGGAATAATTATTGCTCGGTTGGCAGTCATGTTGCCCCTTGTGTTTTCACTCTGCTTCTTATCGCACCCTTCAATTATGCAAACGCAGACGAGGATGATAACAGTTTAACACATTTCAGCCCAGAAGGAAAGGGAAGCAGCAGCGTTTGCTGGAGCTATGAAATGAAAGGCAGAGGCATCCCTAGCGGAGGGGCAGGAACGCTGCTGATGAAAGAGGGACCCAGCGGTCTCCTCCGCCTGCTTCACTTTAATTAATACTCCCACGGTTTGCTACAGTGCCTCGCAGTCCCACCTCTGCTGCACGAATCCTCTATCTCCTCAGCCCATCTGGAGGCTTGCTTTGATGTCCTTTCCTGGCAGTGCACCCACTAATTTTAGCAGTGTTCCTATTTTTGTTTGATTTCACTACGCCCATTTGTTTTGAGACGCATGGGTGTCTTCCAAGGCTCATGCTGTAATACTGTCAGAAACATCACCAGAAGCTCCCTGGACTGCCTGCCCCTTCCCTACCTAGTTTGTGGGGAGAGGTGGGTGAGCACAGAGGGCTTGGAGTTGTTACTGGGTCAGGCTTTAGCATCTTGGGCCAGGGCAAACCCATACATGTCCAGACCGCTCCATAGCAAGTGCAGTGACACCAAAGTCTCCAGGCAGTTCCTAGCACTGAGCATCACTCCACATAGGACAGGTAGAGGGTACTACTGCCATCTAACAAGGCAATGCGGAGAAAAAGAGATGGAGAGCCCTGTTCTGCAGTTGTTGAACCAACAAGCAGGACCAAGACCTGCAGGTTTGCCCACGTGTCATGGGATTTGAGGGAAACTGGGGCACCAGACGCTTCCCAGTGTCACTACCTGACCTCCCCTCCATGCCCTATTTCACCTTCTCCTGAGCCCCCACAGCCTCCTCCTGCCACATACCTTCTGCTCCTCATCTCTCCCTGCTACTTCTCACTCAACCCAAGGCACCACCTCAAACACGATGTTGCCAAAGATCGCAGACATTTCCAGTGAGATGATGCTGCCTTCCTTCTCACACAAACCACCTTACAAGCCATCGGCATTACAGCACACCAGGTAGTTTGTGTAGAAGAAGGGACCTGCTGGGTCTTGCAGAGGCATCCAGCAGCTGAGCAGGCACAGGAGGCAAAGGCACCACACACCTTGGAGTTGAGGGGCTGCCCGGACTTGGCATGTCCCATCTCTGTTCGCTTCACGGGCTCCTATCTCTGCTTACAGCTGCAATATCGCTCAGTAAAACACCGAGCTCGCTGGTCAAACAGCTACCTGTAGCTGCTCCACCAGCACCCAGAATGTCTTTCTGACAGTGCCTCCATCATATGGTTATTTTCTCTCTTTTTGCAGGTCTCTGATCTATCATTACCTTAGGCATCTCAGTGGCCTAGATTTCAGTGGATTGGTGGGTGTATTTGCATCTCTGAGCAGCAGGTTACCAAGGAAAAGCAGAGGTTTAAGCTGGGTGTGTGCTTATTGCTCCTGCCAAGCCAAGGCTCTGAATGCAACATGAGCTTATGGAACTGCCTGAATAACATAACCTGGGTTTCCCAGCACATGGATCCATGGCTCAGCTCCAGCTAGTCCAGTGTAGGCCTTCACATGCCATGGCTCTTGGCACATGATCCACTTTCCCAATGTGCAGCAGGAAAGAAAGAAATCCATTTATCTTACAGTGCAGGCAACTGGAAACCCCCCACGGGGAGGAGGCTGCCCCAGCTGCAGGAGGGCTTCACCCCGTTGTGCCCCATGCATCACAGGCCTGACCTCAAGCAAACAACCCTGACAATTTTCGGCAAAACTGAACTGGCATCTCACTACACAGGGCAGAGCTGGGGGTCCTCTCCTCTGCACCAAATGGCACGTTTCATGCCTGCCATGATGAGTCTGCACCTTTTCCCACCTGAGCTGAGCACAATCTTTCTGTTCCTGTAACGTGGTTGCAACCAAGAGAGGATGATTCAGGGAAATTAAGATCCTTCTACATTTCCCAATTACCCAAACTGAGCTATGAGTTGTCCAGGAGCACAAGGTGCACACACGCAGCGAGGGCTGTTCGGATGCATCAAGCCCGGCCGCTTCACACAGTGGCATCACTGGTGCTTCCCTGGCAGGCAGCTTCAGAGCCTAGTGGGGCACCGTGGGGCTGGAGAGGTCTCAGCTTCTCTCCTAAGTAGTTCAGATTAAACAGCCAAAGGTTTAGATCCTAATCTCTTACCCTTCACTCCCACTTCTTGGCTTGCCTCGACTCTCTCTGCTCGGTTGTGCCCCACACCACGTATGTCATTGAACCCCCACTGCTTGCAGTTAAGGCTGATGAGCAGAGATCTGCTTCTGCAGCAGAGTGATATAATCCATCTCGTTTGGGCTTAAACAGATTATAAAGTGATGACAAGATCTGCTATCAGATCAGCAAGAGTTAATCTCTCACAAAGGGTGTTCACCAAGAGAAGGATGCAGGAATACATTTTAAAAAGTGAAAATCTGGGAGCTCAACCTGTGTGCAGGAGCCCCCTCCTGAAGGGTGGGGAGCCCGGAGGTGACAGGTACCAGTGACACTGCTGAGGCCGTTGCCGGGAGGTCCCAGCCCAGGCTGTGAGTGAGTGTATGCAGAAGGAACCCACACACTATCACATGAAGCGTGGCTTTTTAATCAAGTTTACAGATGGTTAAATTGCCACAAGAGACGAGCTGAATAAATAGCCAATTATAAAAATGGTTATCGCATCTAACAGATCAACAGTCACGGATTTTGAGCCCCAAAGGGACGATTAGAACAGTAAGACATGAATACATGCCACCACAGCTTCGCCACTCACACCCAGAAAGAAACCTGCATTTGACTACTGCTTACCTGCCAGAAAACCATCAAGACAAAGAGAACCCACAACAGCTTATAATAGTTTACAGTGATGTTATATTAAGCTAGGCATTTCTACAGGAAAATTAAAAAACTGAGTAATTCAGCAGCCATTTCTTTCCAACTAGCATTACATCTGTAATATCAAGTGTGACCAACATCAGAAAACAAATTTTTCACATAAGCTATAAGAAATGCCTGTGCTTTCATTTACTTATTCTCCTCAAGTCCTCCATCTCCCACATGAACCCCTCCCCAAGAGTTAGCTGTGATATACCATTTACAGAGACATCATACGGTTCAGCCTCTTCATAATATCCCTCTGGGGATTCGATCTTGGGGACTGGAGGTTGTTTTGTTTCAGGAATCTGCAGAATAAATAAATAAAAGAAGCATGATTTAAGGTAAAAAAAGATCCTTGAAAACAGTGGGGCATCTTTTTAAGTTTTTTTTAGTACTAAAGTGCATCCTAGCGGTGAGATGGTTTAGATGTGTACACCAGAATCTTCACAGAAAACGGTCAAGTTGGCAGGGAAGAAAGAGACTGCTGAGAGTCTCTAGTGTACAGTTAGCTCAGATATAAAGGAGTTCTTTGAAAGTACTGCGTAATTGCATCATAAGTGTTATTTCCCTTAATATTGCTGAAGGCCCTGGGAAGATCAACTCATAGGTTTCCTCAAAAGCAGCAACTGCAACTCACTGGCTTTCCTGTAAACTGGGACTTCTGCCTGTTGCACCAACCCCCCACAGCTGCTCATAGTGACTAGAGTGGATCCTCTGTACTACTGATTATCTTAACAGTGAACCAGAAAGGCAGACTTTTGGTGCAACCCTGGCTTTACACAGAAAAGCGTAGCCTGGTCATCTCTCCAAGTCTCTGGCTGACAGCAAACCAATAGCTAAAAATCTCTGCTTTAGGAATTATATCAGGAATCTTTAATTGTGCTCTGAGTAAAAAACGAAGGAAATGGATAAACAACACTGATGGAAAATGAGCCTTTGAAAACAGTCCAAGTGCTGGAAAATCCCTGTGGTGCCTGCCAAACCCCTCCCTAAACACAAGCAAGGGCTGGCAGGAGAAACAGTGCCTTGATCCTTCAGAAATACCAACACATGAGGGGAGGGGAAAAAAACCAAAACGGAAAGCTAAGAAATAAACTTTTTACTTTTCGAGTAATTCACATAGCTGTTGAAAGTGAGACAGCAGAGCTGGAGATCACAGTAGGACGAACGCACACCTTATGCTCTTTGTTCTTCCCAAAATACGTGGTGTCCCATCTCTCACCATGACATAACAGCAGTGTCCCACCCCCCTGCTCCCCAGGGCGGTGTGCCCTCTCCTCGCCCAGGTCAAACCACCCCCGTCCATCTGACAATGGTATGCTCTGGCTCACAACGCTTCATCTGGCTTCTGACCAACACCTCTGCAGAGACAGCAGTGTTGAAGGTCATGGATCACGCAAGGTCCTTCATGCCAGCCTACGTGATTGCTCCTGGTGGCCTGGAGACAAGGGGCCAGCTGGGCTCCAGCACTGCAGAGCAGTCTAAGGCCAGATCAGTTCCTTTTCTGGTCATGCCAGCATCACCAAATGCAGGATCAAAGCTGTCCATCCTGCCCCGGATATTTCCACCAACATGCACTGCTGTCTGGAAGTAGAAAGGAAGCTTTAGAGGAAAACATTTCTGGCCAGCAACTGCCCACAAAAGGAGATACCGCTGAGCCTGTGGGAACCGAGGTACCCTGACCATACCAGCCAAAAATCACACATTTCTGCTCCCCCACGGGCGAGGTGCCCATGGCTCTGCAACCTCACAAACTTCTCAAGTGTTTTGGATGGAAACTCCTTCCTACATGGGCCTGCCAGATGCTGTGAGCAGACTCTGAGCCTGTTTTCCAGGGCCACGTAGGACACACTGCCGGAAAATACTTGCCTCCAAACACTTAAAGGTTTAGGAACTTGTCCTAATGTGTTAAAGAAACAAACTCAGCCACTCCAAAGCTTTACTTAATCCCTTCCCTGGCCCAGGAATGTGTCTGCAGTTGCCATCTGTGGTGGCCTCCTGCGTGGACAGTTCACGTTGTGCTACGACCATAAACAAATTGCCTACACAAAGGAACGTTGTGGGTTTATTTGACCCCATCACAGAACCATCAGGGAAGGGGAAGCAGGGAAAGGGGCTGGTTTGTTTCCTACAGACAATGGAAGCCAACAGGGACTAGGTGGGACTGCACCTCAGCTGCCCCAGAAGCTATTTTTTCCACTTCACTTTCCCCAAGAGCCTGGAGTTGTTTTGTCTCTCCCTTAAGTCTAAGAGTATACACTGTGTTATCTAATCCAGGCTGGCCCTTGAAGAACATTTGCCTGTTGGATTACAGCACACCAGAGCACACAAATAAAACCATCTTGGGCACCTGCATCCACACCGCAATGACTTTCTCAGCAGACGGCTGTGGAAAGCAGCAGAGCTGCCAAGGCTACCACAGATGAAAGATCACCAATGTCTGAGCCACAGCCTGCAGGAATTATCATTTAAAGGTTGCTTTGAGATGAATCCAAAGAAATTAGTGGGATCCAGCTAGGCCACTCCCATTGCGTTGCCCATCAACTGTTGGTGTCAGCAAATACCAGGGACAATCTGCTGTGCAGAGCTTTATCACCACATTTCTCCTGTGTCTCCAAAGGCAAGTGTACAGCAACACCATGGGGTGCCTTAATATCAGCAGAACACAGAAAACTTCACAGAGCTAAAATAAATATACTCTGAGGTCTTCTCCCAATCTCTCTGTTTCTGTGTAAAGAGTTGTGCTCCCTCCTCCACCACACTGGTGGCCATGGCTCCTGCCCATGCCAGGAGCAGCAAACAGACAGGGAAAATTCACTTCCCTGTAGCAGCAATTTCCATACACTAACTGGGACCACATTAAAGCTCTTCCCCAGCCCCATTCCTTGAAGTATGCTCAGGTGTCTTTGCAGCCAACAGCTCACTAACACTCAGATACAGCAAGGGAGAACTTGATTGCTTATCCAAGGGAGGTTAATTCCGGTGTTAAGCAGGTGGGAGAAGGCAGGTTCCAGGCACAGGCGTGGGAGAAGATGGGTGGAGCTTAGGTACCCTTCTCAGCTAAAATCCAAGACTGTTCTTTTTTTTGAAGTTCCCTCATTTAACTTCCTGATTGCCCTGTCAGAAAGCTGGGCTGCACCAAGGACAAGAGATGCCCTGGGGACACCCAGCTGCTGCTTCCCTGGCCATGCCATTCTCCTGCCCTCCTCCCTGCCACAGTCACCATCCCCTCTGGCTTTGAGAAACCTAAAGCCAAACAGTGATTCCAGCTCTGGTCGCTGCTCCCAGGAGACTCCAGCTCCAGTGCTGTACCCTTGGCTGGCTGCATGGGTAGAACCCCCAGGGCTGGAGCAGCTCCCAGCAGGGAACCACACTGCAGCCATGGGTTTGTCAGCTGCATCCCATCCTATCCCTTCATTTTCCCAGCTCCTCCAGCTAACTCCAGCCCCCTGGGCAGAAGTCCTGAGGCCTCATCCCATGTCCTTCTCTCTGGGAAAGGAGTAGATTCTCCTCTATGGTTGATGCATGCAGCACCCTGTCCTCCTCCATGGCTCCCCCTCCTCTCCGTGCACACTGTCTGCCCTTCTTTCCTTTCACATCCTGAAATCCCAGATACAGCGATTCCCATGTCAGATCAACTACCAAACAGCAACATCTGGGGGCTTAAGGATGACCTGTGTCTCTTGAGAACAGCCGGGCCGGCTGTCTCGCACAGAGACAAGATCCCACTGAAAACTGATGGTGTTGACCGTGGCTAGAATTACAGCTGCCCTATAGAAAAATCTACAGTGCTGGTGACTCCTCCTCACAGACCTGTGGGCCAGCGTGACACCCAGCATCACCCGATGCACAACACCAAGCACTTCAGCTGGACGCAAACCTGATCCGCTCTGCTAACGGCCAAACTGTGCAAGGCTCTGCCAGTGAGAGAGATCCTGACGCTGCCTGGGGATCACCCCACCACCCTGCAGCTGAAGGACTTCTGGTTTTTATAAGTTCAAGTCAACAGCCTAGGCACAGTTGCTTTACAACTTTGGGGCAGGGGAGAAGATTTCCAAAGCAACAGCTGAGAGCCATCATCATCTTTCTTTGCAAAATCTCAATTCTCTTCCTTCTTTGAGCCTGGATTGCCCCGGTATGGGTGTGGGTTTCCTTGCATGCTTCCGCACACGCAAGGGAAGCCCAAGGCTTCCACAGCTGCCTGCTCTGTCTGTGCATGAGCTGTGGGAACCACAGGGGTTTCTGGATGCCCAGCTGTTCCAGAGCATGGCCACCCTGCCTGGGTCACCAGCGAGCCACCGTACCTGCAGCAGCTGCCCACTGACCTGCAGCCTAAACACAAAATGTACATCTTGAAACCCAAACAATGGGGACACCCTAGTTGATGGGGGGGTTGGGTTTGTTTTTGTTTTTTTCCAAATCAAGTTCACCAGGACTATTTGCCTCACTCACATACATGAGCAGAGGTCTCTCCATTTAGGCATGCTGCACAGTACGTAACAAAAGTGCAGCCTCACGGGGCTCACACCACCAGGCTGAGGGCATGCAGTGAAAAGCGAAGGATTTGCAAAACATACCTTTGGAGGGGGTAGATCCGGCAGGCTCTTCTGAGGAGGGGACGAATGCACTCCTGAGTCTCCATTGGTCAAGGAGTTTCTGCGATCCAGCACTACAAGGCAGAAACACAATTATATCGATGACGTGGCATTTCCCAGCAAAGAACTTGCTACCCAGGGCTGTGCAGGAGCAGCGAGGTGCTATTTCAGTAGGAAGCAGAGTGGCAATTACAGGCAGCACTGCAAGGCCACCATGTCATTTCAGGCCATACCCAGGAATGTGGCACTAGGAGACTCTGCAAAAGCTAGCTGGTCTCTGGTTTTAGGTCATGTTTTTCCTTTTGGAAGGAAAACTGTGAAGCCCAGACCCCATGCCGAAACTCTAAAGGGTCCTGAGAAGCTCAGCATGGGCAGACACTACACAGTAGCTGGAAATTCACAGCATTTTAGTCCCTGCTTGGCTCTGACCTCTGCTGCTGGGAGCAGACGGATCAGTGACTGTCCCCACCTCTTCTGCCTTTTCAGAAAAATGGAGCTAATACCACCCTTCTCCCAGAGGGAACTGCAAAGGCTGCTGCCTAGCTGAACTGGCCAAGGGTTTATCGAAGTCGGCCAAGAACAGTAATTTAGTCACTACTGAAGGAAGAGTTCCTCTTGAAGTGGCCCAGGACAAACATGTGAAAGGGCATATGGCAGCAGAACTGCTCCAGGCAATCTGTGTCTGCCTCTGGAAAGTCAGATTTTCCACGCAGCTGAACGCAGCGTGATTCAGTAGCTGGAGGGTATATCGAAAGCTCAGAAAACTTATGCTCAGTCCTTCTTCACCCTCCACAGAATTCCTGTGTGGCCTCAAACAAGTGCCCAAATCCCACGACCTCTGAGACAATATAATGCAGCAATGTTCAGGAAGAAGTGGGAGCAAGGCACGAATGGCTCAAAAATTAAGGACTTTAAAGGCACTGTACTGTGCAGAGGGGAAGTCGCCTTTTACAGAGGGTCTCTTGAGAAATGAGGCTAAGGTATATCTAGATATTACAAGCTCAGTAGATTAAGTGAAGGAATTAGGTCCAAAACTTGCACTGTTGATGCTCCAGCTCCCTTAGTCACATATTGATGCTCCAGCCACACTCCTTGGGCACACACAGAAACCGCCGAGGCATCGTGCAGTGCCCAGCAGTGGTTAGCACTGCCCTCTGAAGATGTGGGCAGGAGCTTCGCTGCATATTTCTGGGCTTTAAAAATGGAAGCTGGAAACCACGTTACTTTGTTCACGTCTGGAGCTTGGAAGCCACAATGACAGCTCTGCCCTGCCAGAGTGCAGCCAGCTCCCGGTCTGGTGGCACAAGAGCCCAAAACTTGTCTCTTGTGACAAACTGCTTCCTGTGATGCCCATCTCCTGCTGATCAGCACTGGCTAAGTTCAGTAAGTCAGGAGAACATGGAGATCCAGGATCAATGGACACCAACTCCAAGCAGTTGTCTGCACCCTGCAAGTAGGGGTGCTACACGTCTTGTAAGGTTCCAGCAGAGTAAAGCAGGTGAGCCTCCGATACAAAGTGATCACGGCGACATCACCCTACCAAAATACTCCATGATTCTCTCCGTTCGGTCCCCATGCATTGCCTGATCTAGTTGAGAGGCATCCCTGCCCATGACAGGAAGGTTGGATTAAATGATCTCTAAGGTCCCTTCCAGCCTAAGCCATTCTATGATTCTATGATTATGCTTCTAGAGTCATATCTGGAGTCATACAGGCTGCTGTTGGAGGCTGGCCTTTTTTTCTGCAAAGGACCAAGGAGGTGGCTCTTGCAGGGTGGACACCTTCCATCAAGAGCAGCTGCTGAGGCCATCACTACATCTGGAAACACCAGAAATAAGATCAAGATTTCCTAAAGCCTGAGTGGGCTACTCCCCAAGACGGGATTATGTCTGCACTCACAGTTGTCCACACAGGGAACTTTTTAGGGGTCTCTCCAGCAGAAACAGGCCAACTTGCATCCTCTTGCCTCAGGCAGAACCTCCTATGCTCAATTCCACAGAAGAGAAATTGTTGCAGAGGTAAAAATTACTGCCAAACCTTTCACAAGTGGTGGTCATTTGTTCTTGAATCTCCATTAAACCTAACAATCGTCCCACTGAACCCCACCGAGCCAGGAAAATACTGTTTGATTTCTGTACCAGCAGTACCTCCTCCTCCCAGCAACCTTGGAGCACAGGATGGAGACCACAGCTTTGGTCCTCACCCTGCTGGAAGCCTGCCCACCTCCAGGGACATTTGCTCATGTACTCCAGCTGAAAAGCAGAGCAGGATGCAATGGAGCTTTGATTTTCAGGCTCTGTGCAGGAAGAACCACCCCTCTTAACCTTCCTCCTGACAAGGGAGATGTTAAAGGGGACAAACACCCAATGCATGCATTCTGCACAGAGAGTCCACACAGCATGTGCTGTACATATCCCTTCCTTCTCCTGCTACAAATCACAGACTGTTTCCTTACTGGGGTGGGAGGGAAGAACTATTTTCTTTCTAGAGAAGCATTAACACTTCGCAGGAGTCTTCTTACAAAGATGACTCTCCAAAACGTGGAGTTTGGAGAAAAGGTATGGGAGGGAAAGAAGAACTAAAAACAGCCAAAAGCCTGCTAAAATCCCCACCTGTACTAACTGTTAACTGTCTTCTCTGCTCTTTGTAGAAGTGAATGTCTCCTGGTGTTTGGGCTAAGAGGACCGAAGTGTGCTCCACACCAGAAGCTCCCAGACTCCTGTATCTCAGCCCCTCTGTGCTGACTTCCAGAAAAAGATGTCATTTGGCTCACGGAAGAGCCCTCATGGACTTGCAGGACACAGAACTGTGTTTCTCAAGTAAATGAGATCAATTAAATGATGGTGCTTTCACCAGTCCCTGCAGTGAATTCAATCACCTAACCATAGAAAGGCATCTCAAGAGCAGCATACCATTCAGCTTAAATCCTTATCAATGAAATTGGAGGTAGATACAGTGAGTAGTGAAGATGTTTTTTGCAGAAATAGCATTCTTTAAGGTTTGCAGAGGGGACTTTAGGAGTTGATGTTACATTGGAAAGCACTTCAGCCTGTGCTGCTAGAGCACATTTGAACACGGCTATGGTGGCGCAGAAACCCTGCAGGGCATGAGAGCTCCTGCTGGCCTGAGCCACAAAAGTGTGGTCAGCACATCCCATCAGAGGCTTCTGATGCAACAAAGTATGCAGAGTGGCAGAAGATAAAAGGGGTAAAGGGAATTGCATAATCCCTGGGAGATCCACCAGTGGGTATTAGGGCCCCCTCCATCTGCTAAACCTGAACCTGCAGGTCCCACCACTGAGCAGACAGGCACAGAACTTTCCACTCCATTAGAGAGTTAGGGTCAGGGCTGTACACCCAGTTGCAGCTATGGCTGAGATCCCACACATGTGTCTTACTGACTTCAGCATTTCCAAAAAACTCAAAAATTTTACTTGGAATGGGGAGGTTGTAGAAAAGAGAGAAAGAGAGAAGTGTCAGGTCCCACAGGGGGTAGGCTCATGGCCTTGATAAGGAAAAGTCTAAAATAAAAGAACCAACTCTAAAAATAAATTGTCTGAAATTTGCCTCCGTGTTTCAACGTGATGGATCAGCACAAGCCTTGTTTTATCCACCCAAATGTGAACCTAAATAAAGAGAAGTTTCTGCTGCTGCTCAGCTGCTGCGAGCTACTGAGAGGCTGTACAATCCTGTCGTAGAGCATTACAGCATCACCTAGAGATCATGCTGGAGCTACAGGTGTAACCTGGGAGGACATCCTGTCTTCAGAGGTATTTGAAGTTAACCTAAATTCAGCTGATAGTAGTTCAAGAAACAAAACAAACAAACAAAAAAACCCCACTGCAAAACAGTAAAACCAAAACAAACGGCTCTGGAAGTGGAGATACCACAACTATTGCAGAACCACCACATCAACAGCCTGCTGCATTGATGTGTCTCTTACCAATCTGGGTTGCAAACTTTGAGGTACAGTCAGTTTCTGACTAGGTGTGCATTAAGGACACGTGAGTCACTTATAATCTCATCCTATGCAATTATCAGAAACAGCTTTCATGATGCACTTCAAAGAGCAAGAACGTTTTTAGACAATTATGTTCTTTGCCATGGTACAAATTCAAAACCTGGGAAATCTAAATCAGAAAAGAGTATTTTCTCTGGGTTTAATTTCTTGGCTTGTACACCGCAGAGCTCTGGCTTCCCCTGGGAGATGAAGGTGCTCTGCCCACGCAGGTGGTGAGGGTGCAGGCTGCGTCCGGGAAGTCACCTCACGAGCCTGTGACAAGGCAGACCCTCGGTGCTAGTGCAGAGCAACACACTAAAGAAGACTAAAGGTCTCCAAGAGGTGAAGCAACTTGTTTTGTGGCCAAAGGAAACATGAGGGCTTCCTTAAATACTTCAGGCACTGCAGCTTCAAGCCTTAGAAGGCAACATTTTCATCCCAAAATAATGCTCTCCAAAGTGCTACTTCCAGGAATAACCTCACAGTGTTGCCAAGGACCACTATTTCTAAGGGAGTGTTATGGAGATGGCAGTCTTTCCCCTCCACAAACTGCCTCAGAGCTGCCAGAGGGGCCTCCATCGGTAAAGCAAGGCTCTAACGGCACGTGCCTTCATCGCCCCATTACACACAACGCAGTCACCAACGCTCAGCTCCCTACCTTTCTCTTGTTTCTCCTGGTCACCTTGCTGTTTATGGATGGTCACTTTGTTCATATAAATATACTCCTCATCGCCACCTGCAACCAAAGGGAGAAATGAACTCTTTACCCACTCGCTGCTTTCGCGTTGCCAAGTTTTTCCTAAAAAACAGATGTACTGTGCTGAGTACACTTGGAGAGAGCCTGTTGGTTGAGGCAATGTGCAGAAAAAAACCACCCAAGCAATAATAAAAAGTAGAAAAATTAAATCCTTTATAGTCAGGAAATTCCATAAGCTAAAATTTCTACTCAAACATTAACTTGGCCAAACACTACATCCTGTGTATCTTACAAAGTGGATTAAATAAACTTAAGGTTTAATAAGGAAAACAGAAAGGATCAGGAATCTTGGGAATCCTTTCCTTGTAAAGCTGGACACATAACTATAGTAATTTTACATAAACAATTAGAGGTCACTACAAAAATACTCTCCATTTCATTTTCTTCTAATTTTCATGTCTCCCCTTCTCACTGGCCTCCAAGAGAATGTTGCTTCAAGACCACATAGCAACTCCCATGAGAGCCCACCACCCCATCCCCAGTTTTCCTTGCCCGTACCACTGGACTTGGTGTAGACACGCAGGAGATCAGAGAGGAAGCTCTTCTTCACAACGGCAGTGCTGCTCAAGTTCTCCTTGTCCAGTATCCTCAGAAAATCTTCAAGTTCTGTGAGCAGCTGCTCGAGAGCTACAACAGCAACAGAGACAACCGTTGGCAAAGCAGTTGGGTGGCAAAAGAGGACGTACATTAAAATACTCTGTCTTCCAAGATTCTTTGCATTTTTCTGCCCAGGAATAATTTATATTTCATTTTCCAACTTGAGCTCTCCAGTTTCGAAAACAAAGTGGATCCCGAAATCAAAAAGCCTGCAGCTTCCCTTAATCTGTCCTTACATCAGTAACACCTATTAATACCTATTCTTCTTCCAGTATGACTTTTTGCTCAAAGAAGAAAGCTTGGAGGGACTTTGAGAATTAAGGCTGAGTTCACACAAAAGCAGCTGGGAGATACTCATACCTTGAGCCCTGGCAAACATCATTCAAGCCTCATCTGGATTGGGATCTACCAAAGACCCTGCTTTTTGCTTCCTCTTTCCAAGCCTCCTCCTTATTTCTCTGCAATAATTTGAAAACATTTATGCACGTGTCCCAAAAAAGAGACAACAAATCCCAGCGCACAATAGATAAATCATAATTCAGCAACTTCTCACGCCATCTTGCTTGGGTACTGACCACAGAGATCATTGTATCACATGGAACTGAAGACCCAAGACCCAGCAGCATCTCAGCCAGCCTCAGGAAAACCTGTTATACAAAAGACACCCCAGCACAGCCCCAGTAAGCCCCCGGGACACACCACTCCCCAGCATCGGCAGCAAAGCCAGGCTAATAGGTTTGTTTTCCTCCCGAGAAGGTGCTACTCTGTCACTGACAAATCACTTCTCTGACAGGGCTCATGCGGAAGCAACAGCCTTTTAACTGCCTGCTTTTGTTCACACTCAAGTTTATCGTGGGCTAATTAGCAGCAGTAGCAGGAGTCCATTCCAGGGAGGAAATAACAGTTTTAAGTGGAGAGAGGAAACGCTGAGCAAGAACAACGGCATGTGGAAAAAGCATGGAAAACCCAGCCAGGGCTGTTCTCCCCTTTGGAGGCACCCCTGTTTCCCCACTCCATTGCTCTTTCATACTGAGGAGCTGCAGGGGAGACAGGCAGCAGGGCTTGGGTTTGCCAGCGCCAGGCTGCTACCCAGGCTGTGACTCCCCAGCACACCTCCAAGGAACATGACACATGGACAATTTAACTGGACTCCCCTTACTTAGAGTGTTTCCATGCTGTGTTTCCCCTGTGAGTCACAGCTCACATCAGTGAACTAGAAAAGTGTTGATATTTGGGTTTCATAGTGTGTCTGAATCCTATCTAAGTGCTACCCCCTCCAAAGTCACAGTGAACGTTGTGTGAGAGCAAGAGAGAGCCATGATCTTGTTCCCTCGTCTTTAGCCACCAGACAACCCTTCCTTGGATGAATACATGTTAGAAGATTGATAAAACATAAATTACACTATAAAGGTTTATGTTGCTAGCTGTTAATTGAAAACCATACTATTGCTCTCAAATTGTATTAATCTTCACCATCTTGACTGTAAAACAGCCTAATGACTCCAGATCAATCAATAATAGCTCCAGAGGAACCTACCAACTGGTAGTTCTTCACACTTCATTTTATACCCTCTACACCCAATTAATTCCCTTCTGGTCTTATTCGGGACCAGCAGGGAATGGAAAATGTCTGTATCACACCACGTTAACTTGAATGCTTGTGCTAGCTGCTGTTTTGCCCAGCTCTAACCCCCTACAACCCAGAGAAAGCAAGAACCACTTCAAGGAATAACAGCTTTTTCCATAAACCATAAGGAAACTGGTAGTATTTGTTGACAACAATTTTAGATGGCACTGATATTAAACAGTGAACTGGCAGCATTTGGTGTCAAAAACACTTACAATCAGCTTCTCTCAAGCTTCAAGGACCCTGTTTCTTGTAAGTTCAAAGAAACTCCACTGGTGTAAATCACAGCCTTGCTGTACTCATTTATCTGCTTCAGTGGCCTACTTAAAAAAAAATTTAAACTGAGGTCAGTTCCTGTTAGTCAGGCCTGGTGGACATTATGTGTCAGGGATGGTATCAGAAGAAACAGCATAAAATACCTAATCGTAGTCTGAAGCTTCAGAAGTGGGTCAGCTTCCAACAGCTGCCCATGTGAATGCAATGATACTGGGTTTGCAGGGAAGGGGATAGAATTCCCATTCCCTCCTCCACCCCCACAACTGCAGAAAATGATTTTATTCTTCTCCCAGGCATCCACAGCTAGCACACACACAGGGCTGAGCACTTATGAATAGCACAGCCCATACAGTAAGTTACATTTTCCAGCCCACCAAAGCGGAATTCAGGCTTCTAGTAACTCAAAGCAACTCATTTAGGATGTGATTCTGGGGCCACAGAGGTCAATGGAAAGACTCTGTCAGACTTCAACAGATTCTGACTTCAGGGACTCAAGAGATTCACTTTGCTCTTCTTCAGCAAGCAGCAACATATAAACCATCTGCTTCTATGCGAGTATCTCTTTGATCCCAGCTGGACATTCCCAATCCAAACCCAATACCTGCAAAAATAAACTGTCATTCAAATGAATGCAGCCATTCATTTTCTCATATTAGAAGGAGAACAACATAGTACTTATCAGAGTGATGAATGTGAGAAGCTGGAAGAACTAACACGATGTGAGTCTGTAAGATCCTCCGTGCAAACAAGTATTGCAGCAGGTCCCAGCGGGTTAGCAAGACTAAGAACAGTTGAGAACTCATGTATGCCAAACCATCTCAGGATTTTGAATGCTGGAAACCACTGCTTGATCTCAGCTAAACACCTATCATGCTGTAGTGATGATATATTGAACATGCTCATGGCAAAACGAGGTTGGTGGTTATCCAAAGCAGCCTGAAACAAATGGGTCTCCCTGCAAGCTGTGGTGTTTTGCTCTCCTTATCTTAGCAGTTTAGAAATGAGAACACAAAAAGAGATGATTCCTGTAACTAGGCTTGCTCTGCAGGGCAATACTTACAGCTGCAAGGAACGTGTTTGCAAAATCAAATGGCTGTGAGCATCAGGATGAAAAAATTAGAAGCAGACAAAAGCCTCAAACCTAAGACAGCGCAGTTCTCAAAGGTGCGTTTGAGAAACTTTCTTTCACAGCTACATTGCTCTTCTCAACACTCATAACACTTCTTTGTGAACCACCAAGTCCAACGTTTCTCAGGTAATCTTTCTGAAGCAACCCCAAATAAACATCTCCATAGCACTTGCAAAAATTCAACCTATTTCATGGAAAACAAGATTCGCAAATGACAAGTCAGAGAAGCAACAGAGGGAGAAGGTGATTTGAGTCAGCTTGCAGTGGTAGAAGCCATCCAGCTGGATTTAGACATTGCCAGATGAGAAAAGTGACCAATACTCTCTCTACATCGATGCATGGATGGCAGCAAATGCTTTGTGGGGCTGATTAAAAGAGTGGAAGTGAAATAACTGGCAACACAGAGATAAGCCCAACCAAAAAAGAAGTATTGGCCACATATGAAGGAGTCAGAGCTGCTTTGGAAGGGATTGGTATTGAAGGACAGTTCATCCTAGTAAAACGATTACCAGTACTAGGTTGGGTGCCCAAGGGTAAGGTTCCTTTCACACATGCTACACGGAGTAAATGGGTTGCATTAATCACACAGAGAGCTTGAATAGGAAAGCATGCTTACAATGGTGGAAGCAACCACTGGATGGCTGGAAATATATTCCTCTGCCCAAAACACTACCCTGGGCCTTGAAAAGTGAGTCTTAATCTCTAAAGTTAAGATTAGCCCAGAAGAAACAAGAGACTTAACCAAGATGACTGTGAATACCTCTACTGAATCCAGTCCTTCCAAGCCTCAGGTCTCAAGACCTACTCCACCTCCTTACAAAGTCAGATATCACAGCAGAGCTCATATAACAATCTTCTTTTCCAGTCACAGGCATCAGTCAATGGATGAAACCCATAAGGATTTTGGAACATATGATAGAGAGAGGAGTAGAATCATCATAGTCAGTTGAAAACTTGCACCTGCAGTGAGTGGATGGTCACCGCTGAAAGGACTGAACTTTGTTAAAGTGTATAGAAATACCACATCTTTACTGATGTAACAGGGACTTACAGGGTTACGATAAAAACTACCAGCTCCTCTTGCATGCAGTTAATTGGATAACAAGGAGTGTTCTCCTTCCTTTTATTCTAGGGCAATGCAACCCTTTACAGAAACTCCTGGGCAGCCCTCTGACCACAGCAGACTCTCTCTGTTTGAAGGTTGCAACTCCGGTCACAACAATGAGCAAAGAGTTGTTTGAAACACAACTGGTCTGTTTCAACAGAATTCAGTGGCAGTAGGACAGCACTGAAAAGGGCTTCTTTTGGCAGGAGTCTACAGCCTTTCTTCACAAACAGAAAGCCTCTTGCATGGCAGCAATGTCCGTCCTAGTTCATGTGAAGCTGGAGCCAAAAATGCAGCAGCTTGCAAAGCCCCCATTGAGGAAGCACATTCCTTGCAAAAGAGCTGCCAATTTTGCCTGACACCAAGGTCACTGAAAGGTAAATGACCATTAAACTAGATTATAAAAGCCATTCCGTACCAATAACCACTGATCTTTGTCATTGTGCTACAATAACAACTTATGTCTACATCTAATTACTTCATGTCTTGGCCTTATGAGGAAGTGGAAATATAGGCTCAGAATGAACTTCCATTCAAGTGTTTTAGTAACCACTGGGCAGGATTATATTAGATCATTTAATCTAAATTAGATCATTTAATCTAAATTCAAATTTTTTTTTTTAAAATCAAGGTAGAGGGGCCCCAGCCACTGGACAAAGAACTGAAATAAGATACATACTAAAGACAAACTCTTCACTTCACTGAGAGGTGAAAGATAAGGAGCATCATTTATTAATAGGAAATTAAAGCATAGGGAAATTAAGCAATTTGTCCAAAGATACAGGTGTATTCTCCATCAGGTCAGGAATACAGCTTTCCTGTGTCCCATCTTCCTGCCAAACCAGCCTTCCTTAGATCCCCAAAACACTGGGAGATTTCCCACCCTCCTGCCAAAAGCAGGATCTGGGTTCAGTACTTTTGGCTACACCACTCCTAGAAGGGGCTGGGCTAAGCACAGATTCAGGCACCTGGTAAATACCTGCAGTCTGTGTCATGTCAAGCTTTTCTCTTCAAAAAGGCTGGAAAGTCCAGAGATAGTGAAACTGATAATGGCATCATGATTCACACCAGCACCACGCTGCAGGAACAGGGAGGGCTCCTCGAGGTACCCCCACATCCCAGCTGCCTTGGACTGCCTCCTCCCTGCAGGATATCCCACAGCAGCCTTTCAGCCCCATTTCCCCACTGACCAGCACTGGGATTCCCCAGGGGCTGCTTTGGCAGAAAGCAGTTCCTTTCTTGCCCTAGTTTCTTTTTTTTTTTTTCTTCCTTCCCTTTGCTGCATAAAATCAATAGGGCAGCTGACGGGTGTGCAGAGAGGACGGGCGGGTACAGAGGCAGCATTCAGGCCGCTGAATAACGAGTGCTGTCAGCAGAGCAGGGGGACCCAGCCCAGGCCTCCTTGGCTAATTTGAAGTTTTACAGTAACAGTTGGCCTTTGCAAAGGGGAAAAGTCGCCCACAATGACGGCTAGAGAAGGCCATTCTTCCCAGCTGTGAGGAAAGGCAGATGTGTCGATGGTGACAGCTGTAACAGCTGGATGACCCCTACACAGGGCCACCTTCCAAAACAGCAAAGCCAATCCCTCCTCAGGCAAACCGATCCTCCTCATCCTGCAGGCCTCAGGGTCTTGCAGAGGAGCGGTGAAGGAGAGACCACAGCGATGTGTCAGCCCTTCTGCGGCTCCTCTGCCCCACTCTGGATGCCGCGGGCTTTGGCACACTGGGGCAACGTAAGGCAAGGAAGAACATGAGGGAAACAGCTCACCCAAATACAGCATCAGGAAGCAGCAACATCTCTGTTGAATCCCAGAAGGCTGCTCCTCCAAAAAACATCCCCATCACAAAGAAACTCCAGTGTTCAACGAGGGTGATGAGTAGAAAAAAAACAAATCAAAACAAAACAAAACAAAATCCCAAAACCCAGACAAGGCAGGACTAAAGTTTACCTGCTTGGTTTTGATAATTAGAAACCAAGCTTTACACTTTCCACACTTGCATGCCTGCAATGACTGGCCAGGCTTCCTTATTCAAGCTTTTCATGGAGGGGGGAAAAAACAACAACAAAAAAAGCCCAGCCCACTGTTGTCCAGTTGAAATTCCTTCATTTTTTTTCAGAGAAATTTATAAATATATAAATATTTGTAGAATCAAGAAATCTCCCCACTGCAAAATGAGAAGCGCTGTGTTTATCAAAAGAAAGAAATAAAAAAAAGAAGTCCACCAAAAAACCCACGAAACTTCTAGTAAACAGTTAACTTGCTCATTGGAGAATCGTTGCTAGATTAAACAAAATCAAAGGCAAAATTCACAGATCCAAGACAAGCTAAAATCCCTCAAAATAAGAAAACTGTAATTGGAGAACTCCTCTCATTTCCTCTATTAAGCCAGACAAGTGTCAGACAATTATGACCACTGTCACAAAGCTGTCTGGTTTTCAGACATAGAGTGCTCACAAGGAAGAAAAAAAAAAAGAAAAAAATAACAACCCACCCAGACTGCTTCCATTGATGTACCTAAACCCCAGTACCGCCTGGCTTCACACTCACGTTGGGAGCATTAGGCTCGTCTTTGTTGCAAAGTATGAATCATGGAAGGAGAGAGGCAAACAATGTGTCTCGCTGGTCGTGGGCTGTGAACTGTGCTGACGAACCCAAGCAGCTCTGCGTGGGCTGCTCTGGAAGTCCGAACAAGACTTGTATTGAGAAGTGGCAGCTCTAACCTAAGAACTCTGAACTTTAACAAAACGGCAGCAGAAAATGCACACAAAGCTTTTTTTCACTTAGCTGAGCAAACAACAGACTTCTCTTCCCTCCGCTGGAAGGTGGGAAACAGCATCCAAGAAAAATTAAGAACAACAACAACAACAAAAGACAAGAAGCAAAACGGGAAGATCACCGTGTCATAAGGATTTTTAACTGAGCAATCTTTTATTTTAAGATCGTATGGCTTTATTATATGCAATACAGGTTACACACATGAAACTTAGGGGGCAAAACACTGACGCCTGACTTTGCAAAGGGTCTCAATCTCCCCATGATGACAGAGCAACTGGTCAGTCACTGGAGGTCTTGTGCTGCCAAAGAAATTTGTTGGATGACATCTGCGAGAAGCTGGCATCTCTTCCCTTTGTAGCATGCCATAGGAGCAGACTGGCCCAGCAAACTCAGAAGATCCCCAAAGCTTTACTAGGCTGCAGATTGCAGGTCTATGCTTAGCAACGCACGTAGCAACAGCAGATGGGGAGGTATCACAAAGTGCTATGGAAAACCGTGCTGGCACCTTGGGTTGATCAGGCTGTCACCCTGAGAAGCACTGCACCCTCAGTGTGCGGGGAACTGGGTCACGTATCGCTTGTGTAACGTGGTAACTCCTGCTGAGGCAGGACTGAGCTAGGGAAACAACTTAAACATCAGCACAGTAGCCATGAGGGTAAGTAAGGATTAAACCAGATCAAGACAACTGCCAACTAGACAAAAATGGACCAAGTCAGGCAGGGCAGGATATTGAAGAAGACGGTACTCTTTCTAAGGTAAATAGCCCCAAGTGCAAGGCCTGGTGGCCTCCCTTCCCAGTGGGGAGGAAAACAATCCCAACAATTTGTACAAAGCAGAAATCGCACTTGCTGCCAAGCCCTGGAGTTGTATCCTACCGTGGCATGACAGAGAGATGTGATTTCCTGTAAAGCTACCACCACTGATTCCCTTCTCTCCCCACAGTCCTTTCTGCCATTTTGCCTCTTTAATCCTTCATTTTTTAGCTAAGACTGGGTTTTGGGGTGTGTTTTTTTTTGGTTGTGTGATTAGGTTTCTTTGTGGTTTTTTTTTTTCTTTTTTTTTCTCCCATCCCATGAAGTTTTGCTCTCCTCTCCATCACTCTATGTAGCTGACTTCACTGCGGGCGGGATTAGTGACCACCTGACCTGCAACCTAAAGTACATCCGTTGTTTGCTATTCAATGTAATGCACAGCTATATCCAGGAAGGGGCTAAGAGGTGTCTGATCAAATAGAACAGCTGCTTTCAAGAAAAAAGAAACATGCAAAAACCTCAACTACTTGACATAAACACATGGGGCTGTGCTGCTCAAATCCAGCACAAGAAGGCATCCCGACACTGCCCGCTCAGCCCAGCCTTGTTCTCCTCTGCCTTAGTGCAGTCTTTGCTTCACGAAGGTGACACCACGTGCTCCAGCACCTCACTCCAATACTCCTGGGTTAAGGAGAATGGTTGCAGCCAAAACGCTGTGGTAGACTTTGCATCATCCTTGCTCACCACTCTGCATGGCTGCAGCTAGAGGAAAAGCACATTTCCATCCTTCTCTGCCTTACAAAATAGCAGTGGAAGAGCAGCTACACGGCTGTCCTAACACCTGCCAGAGCCTGCAGCCATGGGCCCCCTCTTTCCCATTGAAAAAGGAAGCCTGGGATACCAGGTTCCCAAAACAGCGACTGGGAAATGCAAGGTCCTAAGGAGATAAACTATCACAATGACAGTGAACAACAGGCCCAGAACAACACCTCACAGTTTGTCCCACTTCAATACAAATAAAGGAGATTAACTGCCAAAAATATTTGGAGATGGATTTCTCTCTCGCAGGCAAAACACAAATTAAAGGGAAGCTGCCAGATACACAGAGCGTTGTGCTGTTGTTTTATCAAAAAGAGGGGACATTCACATACACACATACACACACTCCCTCTGAAGGCTTCTTATCAAAGCATTTTCCCACCATTCTCTGTTGACTTAATGGCATCATTTCTCCAACAAAACAATAGAAACATAACAGAAGGGGAAAGCAATTATGTTTGAGAAAGCAAAAGCAAGAGCTCAGGGGACAGAAAGAAGGACAGACACACAGCCCTGGAGATCTCAGTCTTCTTGCTGTTTCCTCTGCAGCAAGGGCTCTTCGAGTCATGCCAGCCACAATGGCCAGGGCTTGGACTCTGCTTCTACAGCTGAAAAGAAGGACTACACCAGGCTATTGCACTAGTAGGGGGAAAGCTGGTTTTAAAAGTATCCTGAAAAAAGTATCGGGTAGGTTTGCAGAGCCTACAGCAACATCATTATTGATTGCTAGGTATCTTTCTTAATAATCTTGCTCAATCCCTTGTGCAAACATTGCATACAGTCCTCATCCATCCTCTTTGGGGTAACCTGAGAAGCTAAAAGTGCAGCTGAGGTGCTGAGCAATGCTGATGCAGCAATGTGTAAACCAGAGATTTTCTCTGGAATCCTAGTGTATAAATATCAGCAAACAAATTCATTCAAAAATCAAAACCTCCAACATGCTTCCTCCCAAAATCCTCCTCCAAAATCTCCCAGAGCTCACTCCCCTTCCTAACAAGATTCAAAGCAAAACAACATTTACTCAACTTTAGAGTTCAGATGTGTGGAAACAGAAGGTTTAGGCATGACCATACAGTAATTTAGAGGTCAAATTATAAACCTTCTCCTGCCATGAGTCAACAGCGCTCAGTGGGGATCTTCCATCAGGGCTCCAGCATCTGCCAACACAAGAGGCCACAGCTCCCACCCACCCTCCCACATGCATGGAGAAAGTACACACGCCAGGTGACCTGAGGGACAGGGCTGGATGTGCTCACTCTCACATTCAAGATATGTCACCTTTACTCCTCTCCCACACCTCCAACATGACATTTCACTCAAGTCAGGGTGGAAGAGCCACCACCCAGGAGCAGGCAGCTCCCTTGTTTGCTGTGGATTACCAAACACAGCTGAGCAACACGAGCTGCTTCCAGACACATGTGCCCTGTGGGGAAACACCAATGTTGTCCTAATGCTGTTGTGATGCTCCAGAGAAACAGAGGCTCTGCCCGGCTTCACATCCCCAAACATTGCTTTCATCACTCAACAAGTTTTCAAAATGTGGTTCAAGTTTTGGTACTATTTGGCATCTGCATTAGTAAATCACGTTGCCCAAGGAACTCCCAAATATTTTCTTAGTAGAGCCTCTCCATCCAGTAATCACAGAAACATGCATTGACTGCCTTAGGAAAAACAAGGGCCTCTCACAAGGATGGGCCTCTGAAGAGAGCCTCTCCCAAGCTACCCAATTTATGCAATGGCTGCAAGCACACTGCTCTCCCAACATAGGTCCCACTCACCACATGAAAGAAACATGCATTGCTAAAACATAGGTGACAATAACTTGGAGAAAAACAAACAGTGATACAGTATTTCTCATAAACCATGCACGCACTGGGATAAGCGATGCAGTAATATGCAAATCCATGTAGAATCTGTGAAGCCAAAGGATCGGGACACCAGTACCATGGAGACTGCTGGAGCTGCACACCACCGCACAAGGAGATACGTGAGCTCCTGTTTGTCTCCCCATGGAATCAGGCCACACACAACGTGATGATCAGACTCACAGAGCAGGGATAAGAGAAGTACGGGCATTTAGCTACTGAGGTAAGAAAAATCTGCAGTGACCTACCTAATGGACAGCTCTTGGTCTGACTCGTGGTGACGGACTCTTCACACTACCTACAGCTGCTTTGCTGCAGGGGGAAATGTCTTACAAGGAATGGTAGAGGCAAACACTGAAAGAGCTGCCAAGACTGAGAAATAAACCACGTTTTACCATTAGGGTCACAGGAGAAGCCATCACCTACATCTTGGGCTTGAGTCTCATCGCCAAGCAGCAGCAAGTCAAACTCGTGGAGATGCACAAACAGAAAAGGGGAGGCTCAGGACAAGACAACTGGATCGCACCTCTGCCTTCTTCCCAGTAGGGCCCCGCAGGAGCCCAGGGGGGCTGAGGTAGCAGAGAACCAGGGCAAAGATTGGTGCTTCTTTTCTTGCCATGTGAACTGGAAAACTTCTCCCTTTCCCGAGTGTGAGGCATGGGAAATGAAAGACAGCTCTCAAATCAGCAAAACAACAATTTACCGGATAAGAAAGATTTTCTTACTTTGTCTGTCTTGCACTTTGTTTACATGAATAAGAGCCAGTTATCCAGACTGGGAACAATACTCTGGATTAAATCTCTGAAACCCATTACATAAATATGCCAAAAGTATCACTAATCCTATCACAGATTTAAGAGTTAGTTCATTATTTTCATGTACCATTTCAGCAGAAAAAACTATGACAAGAAATTGCTGATGAACAAGTTCAAGCCCTTCAAGCAAATTCAGTTTCCTTGGAGCTTTTCTAAAGTTACATTTGACTCTTTCATCTCCCTCTTAACAAACTTTGGAGGCATCCTTGTAGCTCAGCTCTAATTTACCCAGCCCCAAAATTTCTTTTTTCTCAGCATTACATGCAAATGAACACTTATGTCATCCTCAGTAACTGAGGATCCCTTCCGACACGGGTTACATGAGCAGTCCTCACGTGCCCGAGGGAGCAGCATGAGCACACTGCTGTGTTTTCCATTCAAAAGGTGAACATAGTTAAGCGTTTGCACTAATAAATTAATAGCTTTCATTAAAAGTAATAACTTGAAGGAACTCTCTATTTACTTACCACTAAGCACAGCCTGGCTAGTCCACAGCTCTGCCTCCAGCGCTGGAAGCAATTCAATCGAGGACACGATTAGCATCTTGCAAGCAGGAACTGCCCTCAAGATAGTTTTCCAGTACTCACAGGCACAAAGAGATGTACATCCTCACGACCACTGGCTAGCTGGCAAGGAACACACAACAGCTGCCAAGAACCGGCCAGCCGCAGCCAAACCAGCAGAGAAGGTACCAAAAACCTCCGGCTGTTCCACTTGCCGACAGCCCAGAGATAAAGAGGACACTTTACCTACCTGTTTAGGAAGCTGCAAACTTTGGATATCACTTAGGGAGGGATCATACACTACCACTGCAAATGCCTGTTAAACCTTTTGACTTCCCTTCCGCCAGTTCTGCGCTTGAGCTCCAGGCCTAAAGGCAAAGCTAAGGCAGCCAGGGAGCACAAAGCCACAGAGCCTTTCAATCTTCTTGGGTTAGGAAAAACACAAGGATTGTTTCTGTTGTGGTTTGCTGCAATTTCATTTGTTTTATTGTTATCTACTTCCCCAGGCTTTCTAAGAAGCAGACAGGCAGATGAAGGAAAGACAAATTACTAGGAAAACACCCCCCATTTTTAGGGCTAGGCATATTTTGTTGCAGAATTCATTAAAAAAAAAAGGGAAGGTTTTTTGAGTTAATGTAATTCTGATTTCATTCATTTGTTTTAGAGGAAAAGAAAAGCGGGCTAGAGGAGTGTGGATCCTCAAAGACCATGCAATTGCCCTCTTACCTTTATCTCCAAGGTAGGGAGATAGGTTCAAATCCACACCCCCACACTGAAGGGATTTGAATTCATCTTCTTTGGAGACTACTTCATCCACTTATGTTACTACAGAGGTGAAGGAACACAGGCTTTCTCACCCAGAAAGTCCCACCTCAAGCAGCAACTACAATGCAACAACTGCACGTCTCTTTCTGGTTCACTGAAAAGCCTCAACTTATCATTGTGCCTAGTCCTTCCTCACTAAATTTGGATAAAAAAGGATTATGTTTTGTTTTTTTTTTTTTTGCCCCCAGAACAAGATTTCTGGCTGGCAGTCACCCCAGAGCAGTAATTTCTCTCACACTGGCACCGATGGGACTTCGCTGCCTACCCACAGTTGCTGTCTCCTGACACCTATATGAAAAACTACCCAAGGGGAAAAAGTGCAAGGCCTGGTAGCCAAATGGACAAGGCAGGGAGCAGCGATTAGCTCTATCTCCACCTTCAGCAGGGACATGTGTTCTGGCTTCCAGAGCAAGCTGCTCAACAAGTCACACACTGCCAAAAATGAAGACCGAACACCACAGGCACAAGAGCCGCTAAACTCTTGAGGGCTGCTCAAGCCATCAAACTCCTCAGCTCCTCCATGGCATCCACAAAATGTACAATCTCAATTTCCCCTTCATTTTGAGTAATATCCATCTGAAATTTCCAGGTGGGACATGTCAACTCATGCTTTTATGAATTCTCCCTCCTGGGGGTAAGTAAAGTGCAGGAAACTGTTGCAGAGATGCAGTGGTGAAACTGGATCTATAGGAACCTCTTGGCAACAAACCAAGACATTGCACTTTCCTCACCCGTGCTCATCCACCCTCTCCAGAGGACTTCAGAGGCAATGCTCCAGCACGTTGTACTCACATCCTCCATATGTCTGTCTCAGGTGTCATCACAAAAGGGTATTTGAGGATGTGTTCCATGTTGGCGTAAAGCAGAAGACAAGTGAAATCCCTAAGGTAGGTCAAGACACCTCAGTGAGGACCAGTAAGTCTAACCCCTAGCTGGGTGCAGGCAGATATAGCAGGGGATAAAGGAAGGAGTGGGGAGAAAGGCCAAAGAAAAATACACGTGACAGCTCACAAGCTCTGTGTCTGCCAGCTTCAAGCTCTGTGTCTGCCAGCTTAGGTATCTCTGTACCAAACTGCAGACTGACCTCGTGCAACATTTGATAAATTGGTCCTGCAAACCTGGGGGAGGCTACTGTGCACTTAAATACTTCTGAGACTTTTTCAGAAGTGCTCCTTCCATATACAACCTTTATCACAGGCAGCCTTTTAGATCAAAGCACAAAACTTCAGCGATGGGGCCGATACCCTAAAGTTTTGGTGAAGATACACACCCAGCACTGACTGATGCTCAGACTTTGCCTTCACTGAGACGTGGTTTTCTCTTAACTGCATCTAGATCTCTGCTTCTCACCTCAGGTATCTCACTTTTCCTACGCTGTTTTTAGGTGGCTGCAGGAATTTGCCCTCCTGGCTGACACAGGGCAGCTACCTCCCTCACATGAGTCAGCAGACAGCAACAGGAGAGCTGCTCTTTGTAATCGAAAAGGAATTAAGGGATTTTTCAAGCAGGGGAGTGTTTTGGACTAGTTAGCTGACTGACAGCAGGAGCACTTCAGAAAAGGCTGCATTATGAGAAGCAAACTTCAAAAGGAGAAGTGACAAGGCCAGAGTGTTTGTGGTGCCTGAGGAAGTAATTAGAATTTAAAAGGGACACAGATTGGGCAAGTACACTAGGCTAAGAAAGATGAACTGCTGCCAAAAAAGTTTCTTTAGCTTTCCCAGTGCTCTCATATTAGAAATGCAGTTTCATGAATATCTGTGTCTCAAAACAATTTTACAGAAAGCCCTTGCAATTACTGAAAACATGAGAAAGGTGCCACTGTCAAAAACTAGATGCCTTTGCTCCTGCTTCTCTTCTCGGCTTATTAATAGTCACCTTGCCTTCACCGTTCCTGAACGGCACAGAGTTTTTGCAAACCCCTCAAAGACAAGACATTTCTTAGACAACTAGCTTTCTATATGGCATAGTTTGTCTTCCTTCAGCACAGGTTTGTCATTTTTGTTTTTAAAAAGCAAAGGCTTCAAAGGCTTGCAGAGTCCTTGAGCACTGATGCTTGCTCTGCCGGTGAGTGACCTGTCACGCTAGGAGCATTGCTCCAGCTGGAGAGGTGTGATGTTTGTCAGAGATCAAACTGAATACAAAACTCCATCTCCAGTAACCAAGGACCTTTGCTGAATTTCTGCTGCTGTGCCATAGGAGGCTTTGAACTGGCGATTCAAACACGAAGCTGCAACAGTAAAACCGCAGCTGAAAACAGTAGAAATTTTTGTTCTGGTTTTCCTCAGCAAGGTGAAGCAGCTCACAGAAAACTCAATATTTAGCCTCTACAACAAACTCAACATTTAGCCTCTTCCATTAGGAGGTCTCGACACTTCTGGGAACACAAAAGCCAAAGCTAGAGGTCTGCAACAAAATCAAAGACAAAAAGACTTGCAGCTTTGGAGTGAAGCCAAAGCTGGTGTTCCACCATTTTTTCCCCCACCATCTGTTCCTCACCTAGGAGCATTATTGCCCATTTTCTCAACCCAAGATTCTTTAGCTCACTGGTTCATATCCAGACAGCAACACAGACAGGTAATGAGTCAACAAGGCTTGTGTTGTTTCACCAAGAGCAGGTGAGATGTGGTGAGTCAGGCTGGAGGAATGAGCTTGAGCAGCAGGACCTGGCAGAGCCAGTCTCTCGGGACCGCCCCACTCCCAGCTCAGTGGGTCACTGCCGTTAAGGCACTCGAGTTGCTTATCTATCTATCAAGTGTGCAAGAAAAAAACATTTGCTGTAAGTTTGGCAAGCTTATACAGGCTTCCAGTAACACTCTGAGGAAGCTCACAGGATGTCATAACACAAAGTATTTACTGAAAATTTCCTCGGCCTTCACATGCTCCTTGTAGATTCAGTTCAAGCTGTGTTGGATCCCATCTGCTTCAGGCTTGTGGATCCAACCACAGTCTCAAAGGAATGGAAGCTTTCACCCTATGCCACCTATCACTTATCCCCTGAGGTCTCACAGGGCCTCTCTTTCACAAGCTCCTGGCAGTTTTGAGGGAAACGGAACATTCTTTGCAGAAATGCAGCTACTCCTTAACAAGGACATGAAGATATACTAAGGGTGCCACGTTTTTGGACATAGCAGCGGACTGGCAAAGACATCTTGCTACAGAAGCCAACATACTGCTTCAGAATTTACTCAAGGAGGTATGAGTGGTACCATCAGCCTAACCCATGCAGAAGCAGCCACCTAGGTGTTTGGGCCATGAATCAAAGGCAATAAGACACATTGCTCACCTCTGCTGTCACCAGCTGGAAAGGGGTGTTCCTTAGTTATGCCAGCTCAAACTGGGCAGGTCTACCTGGACCTTTGAACTTGGAAGCTGGAAGGTTGGATTTAGAATAAATTGAGTTGCATATAATTGGAGTATTCCTTTGTGAACATAGAAATGCTTGGAGTATACATGAAGATCACATCATTGCTGTGCAATCACCACAGATATCTACCTGAGCTATACAGCCCCACTGAAGCCTACCAAAAAAAGTTTTACTTTAAAGCACAGAGGAGAAGGATGCCATCTTATCAGGAAACTCCAGTTTCATGCAGGCACACACAGTGGAGAAATTTCCCAGTTCACATCAGACTCAGATGTCCAGCTCTGGGAATCTCAAAACCCCAGAGGAAGACCAAGATGAAAGTGAAACAAATGCAAGCTGTAGTTCATTGAGACAGGAAATAACAAACCACTCCATATTTAATGGGAAGCCCAAACTTTGGGATTTTGTTTGTTTCTAAGAAAGACAAAATCCATCATCCTTCAATAGGCAATAACCCCATGAGGCTAATGCAGCTCTCCTCTAGGATGGGAGGGACTGAGGACCAAAGTCAAGGTCAGATTGCACAGCGCCACAGGTAACTCTTCTGCATACCAAACAACAGTTCCTCTGGAGCTGCTCTCTCCCATGTTCTCCTATTTCAGTTATTCTCCTACATATACATGTTGCTATGGTTCCTTGGGGTAGCAGCCCCCCAGGACAGAGACAGCAGCTTCATTTATTAAAAATAATAATAAAAAAATAAGAAGCTCCTGATAGGTCAGCATTTAAAAAACAAAATCAAAAAAAACAAGGAAAAACCCCACCACACAATCAAAACAAACAAAAAAAACCCAGCAAGCAGAAAAACCTTTTACTTGCTGTAAGTGCAAGAGGAGACCAGGATCATACTGTTTCACGTCCGTAGAGTTCTCCTGGGCCAGCTTCATGAGGACAACCCCAACAACTTCATCCCAGAGAGGTACTTCAAAGCCCTTGCAGCTCCTCATTAACTGCACTAGCAGAGGAGGTTTACAGCCCTTTCGCGTTAGCCCAAAAGCCCAAAGCAGCTGGGAATTACCAACAAATTTGGCCTGTGAACTCCAGCTGCATTACCAGTAATCCCTTACTCTCCCAGTGACAGAAGCAGCTTGAAAATTGTTTAAATTCACCTCCTGTTGAGGCAGTGCTCTCTCCTCTGGCAGAGGGGTCAGCACTGGCCACGCCAGGCTGTATCCTGGTGCAACATCCCTCTTTGGCGCAAGGCGAAGGCACCGCCTGGGGCTGTGCCTGGGAACTCCCAAACCAGCCTCTTCCAGCACATCACAGCCAGTCTCAGAAATTACAGCTTGCTGCAAAGAAGCGCTTCCATAATCTTTTTCTCACTACAGAAGGAGAAATCCCACTGACGTCCTAACCTGCCTGCCCTCCCTTCTCCCACTGCCAGCTGTGGTTCCAGCAAGCACATCCTACCAGAGTGGGACCTAGCAGCTTCTGTGAGTGGCTCGCTCCATGCTGATATTTGGGTTAGGAAACAGCCACTGCATTCTCAGTCACTTTTCAACAGACCCTGTGGAATAGTGGTCTGCTCCAACCTCCCCTTCCAATTTAGTAGGAGCCACTCCTGGTTCAGCTGCTAGAAGTCAGATCAGGATCTGGCCTTGTTGCAGAGGGACAGGAACAACACCAAAACTAGCTCTGAAAAACAAACAGCTCCCGAAACAAGAAGCACAAGGCAACCCTAGACTTCTGTTTGAAAATATTTGGGCAGGATGTCTTGCTGAGCTGACACATCTGGTTTCCAGAAGGACTTCAGATGGGAGCTGTGCTGAACGAAACCTTTTCAGGATGCCCACAATGAGAGGAAAATGAGGAGACTAGGACACACTGCTACAGTCGTGCAAAGGGAGAACTTGGAGTTAGAGCTGAAGAGCCTCAAGGGAGCCATCCCTATGGCTACCCCCACTCAGCACAGTGGGTAGACTTTGATGTAACCTGAAACAAAGTCCTCTAGCTGCTGTATGTACCAAGTACAACAGATGGGTGACGGCTCTGTTAAATTCACATATTTCCCTTAATCTATGACTAATAAGACCATCTTTTAGCAATTCAGAAAGGCAGACATGTACAAAATGCTGTACTGCTGCAACTGGCCTATTTATGGCCCTGATTCACCTAAAGAAATCAAGCATGCAATTAGCTCCATCCCTTGACAGACTATCCTTGGCAACACAACTCACTTTTAACCAAGTCTGTGATGGGATCTGAGCCTGTGCTCAGGCTGAGGAAGTGACATCTCATTGATAAACCAGGCAGGAGCACGCCTGCACTTTCCCAACTGGCAACCAGTTTAAAACCTCCCAAAGCATCCCAACCAGTGAGCAGAGAGAAGAGATGCTCCCAAGATGCAACACCGTGGTTGTCCCAACATAACAGGAGTAGCCAACATGGGCTTACTAAGGGGAAATCCTACCTGACTAATCTGATATCCTTCTCCGAAAGTATGACCACATGGGTAGATGGAGAGGAGTGGATGTCATATACATTGACTTCAGTAAAGCCTTTGATACCGTCTTCCATAACTTCCTCATAGAAAAACTCAAGAAATGTGGGATAAATGATGGGATCGTGAGGTGGGTTGTTAACTGGCTCAACAATAGAGTTCTGAGGGCTGTGACCAGTGGCAGAGAGTCAAGTTGGAGGCCTGTGGCCAGTGGTGTTCCCCAGAGATCAGTGCTGGGTCCAGTTTTGTTCACTATCTTCATCAGCAACCTAGATGAGGGGATAGAGGGCACCCTCAGCAAGTTCACTGATGATTATGAAACTAGGGGGAGCGGCTGATACCCCAACAAGATCTAGATAGGCTAGAAAGCTGGGCAAAGGTGAACCTCTTGAAGTTCAGTAAACACAAGTGTAGAGTACCACATCTGGGGAGGAATAACACCAGGCACCAGTACAGATTAGGGGATGTCCTGCTGGAAAGCAGCCCCATGGATAAAGACCTTGGAGCCCTAGTGGACAGTGAATGGTCCACAGGACAGCAATGTGCCCTTGTGGCCAAGAGGGCCAATGGGATGCTGGGGCACATTAAGAAAAGTGTGTCCAGCAGGTCCAGGGAAGGTTTCCTCCCGCTCTGCTCTGGTGAGACCACACTCAGTGTGCC
>NW_009724718.1:0-23018 GCF_000703405.1 Apaloderma vittatum | reverse complement strand
TGAGTAGGGTTCCATGTGAATTGAACAGGGGTGTTGGTTTTTTTTGTTGTTTTTTTTTTACAACACAGAAGTTCCACCTCAACATGGGGAAAATCTTTTTTACTGTGAGGGTGACAGAGCACGGGCACAGGCTGCCCAGGGAGGTTGTGGAGTCTCCTTCCCTGGAGACTTTCAAAACCCAACTTGACACGTTCCTGTGTGGCTGCCCTAGGGGATCCTGCCTTGCAGAGGGATTGGACTAGATAATCTCCAGAGGTCCCTTCCAAACCTGAACATTCTATGATTCTATGATATCTCACCTTCCAGTACAGGCAGGAAGCAGGAACTGAAATTTCAACCAGACAAAAATACCTTTTCTTTCCCTCTCTACACCAGGTGTGGCCTAGGGAGCACCAACTAGGTGAAAAAACTGGCTGGTACCTGCCCCAACACAGCCCTCCCTGCACACTTCCCACTCAGACAGGCATCCCTTCCACATTTTTTCCTCTTGTTTACCTAATAAAAAAAAGCATCATAAATTATGGTTTGTTTCCAGGTCCTCATTATTGTCCATGTCGCATTAACAAAGGTGCGAAGGCAAATGCAGCATATACCCAGGGGACATGGAAACACCCAGCCAGCCCCAAAATAGCTCATCGAGTCGCAGCTGGAGCATGGCCGGGACCCCCCTTCCCAGCACTCTGCTCTCCCAGGCAGTGCTACAAGCAGTAGGTCAGGAGGTGCATTCCTCTGACAAAAATACTATGAGAAAAAACGACCAAGCAGCAGCCCCAGCCCAGCACCCCCAGCAGAAGCCACTGGAGACGCACTGGCCTCCCTTTGCCTCTTTGATGGGATTGGGACTGACAGACCCCTGGGAAAAGGGCGGCTTCTCACAATGTCCCCACCAAATGCCTGGCACTGGCTGCGGCCCTTAAAGGATGCTGAAAAATTGTGCTGAGATCCTGGATGCGTTAGGAAGAAGGGAAGACACATAGCAGCACTTGTAAAACAAAAACAAAAATTAACAAAAAAATTTAAAAAAATAAAGGAACAAACCTGAAATCAACACAAAACCCAAAAGCAATCAGCTCACTGCCATAGGAAGAAGAGGTTCAGCTGGGTCCTGTAAGCTAATGTCCTTCTGATATCCTTGGGAAAATCATCAGCTCTTAATTACAAATCTGGGGGAACATCAGATGTTAGTGTTTGCACTGCCACGTTACATCTTAGATCTGGCTGAGGCTTCTCTTGGCTCCCAAGGTGCTGGAAGACAAACATGTATTTTCTTTTCATTTCAAGATAGCTGAAAGCCACGGCCTAAGCAATGAGGAGCACTGTATGCGATTAGGAATAAACTAATAAAACCTTCTTAAACAAACAAGCAGAAATCCCCTCGCCTCAAATCCCAGATCAGGATCCTGGGGAGCCAGAGGGATGCAGTAGTGATGGAAACCATTGGGCTGGCAAGCCCAGATTGATACCTGGCACTCCACAGGGGAGCAGGTCCACTGCAGCAGCAGCAGCCCTCTGGCAAAACAGCCCACACGGCTCACAGCACAGGGCTCGGGTCTGCATTTTGGGGTCTCGGCACGGCACACGGCCCTGACCAGATAGGACAGTGAGTCTTCACTGAGATACTGCCAGCACACCTTATAAAGGGTCTTCTTCCACCCTAGGCTGCTTTGTGTTGCAGAGAGACGGGCTCAGCTTTTCCAGGCATTTCCTGCACAACCACGCTGCCCCACGACAGCTGCTGTGCAACCTCCCAAGCCCAAGGAGCCCATGACATACTTGCTTTGTACTTCTTGCAAGCGTGCAGATCGGTTTTGCCCAGCCACAGGGCACAGAGCAGCAAGTCTGAAGCAGGGTCTGGCAGGTTTGGGTAACACCCAGTTAGCAAGCCCTTTTTAAAGCTAGGCTACCAGCAGCGACTCATTGACCCCAGCAGCGTGTCCCACAGGTCATGCTCGCAGCATGCAAAGGAGCCCTTCATTCATTTCCCATTTCCTGACCATTTGCTTCAGCATCATACTCCCTGTTCTCATAGCGTGGGTGGGATATATGAAGAGGAAAGGAGTGATCCCTTCCCACTGTACTCCTCCTCCACCTCCCACCATACAGCATCAGGATCAAGAGCCGTTTCACCCTGCCCCTTCCAGGAAGAGGGAAGCTTGCAAACACAGCCCTTCTGCTGAAAAGCAGCCTTTCCTGGGAAAGCGTGGAAAGAGATAACAGCACCCACAAGCGAGGCTGGACGTGAGGTTTCCACAACAAATCAATGCAATCGTGCAGAGGGAGCTGTCTCCCCTGGGTAAATGGCATCCCCAGGCAACTTTGCTCATTAGATGAGATCAGCTGCTGGAACAGGTTGAGGAAGAAGAGACCCAGCAGAGCAACCCAAATCCCCTTGCTCTTATTTTGTTATTCCAGGAGGAAGGGGGACAGGAGAGAATATGGGGAGGCTGCAAAACAACCAGCTAATCCTGAGGGCACTAGACCAGGCTGGGCTCAGCCCCCTGGTGTCACAGCACAGGCTGCATGCCCACTGCAGCCTGGCAGCAGCCCTGAAGCTCCCTCTCACTTATCCTTGTGCAAGCAAGATCAAAGTTACATCGCTGCACCTAATGAAAGGAGCAGCTGAAATGGCCAGAGCCACAGGGAACCTCCCAATCACCTTGGGTGCTGTGGGGCTAGAGCAACCAGCCCCTCTTATCTTCACTGAAAGAACCACAAATCTTCAAAGATCTTCCCTGCGCAAACCTTTTTCCATGCTTCTATCCCTGCTTTGAGCTCACGTGTGAGGTTTTTGAAGGAAAAGGCAAGCAAATTTAGCCCAACAGTTTGATGCCTCATCAATGGTTTCCTTGAACTGCTCCTATTGATCACCTCACAGCTGAAACCTGGTAATCTGTGGCAGCAACCAAGCCCGAGGACAGGAAAGGAGCATGAGGGGAACCCTCTCTGGCCAAGATCTTTTGTGCATTGGCTTCTCCTCCCAGCCTCTACAGTGTTCCAGCCTTTCTCTTTTGTAAATGCACACGCAGTGCCAGATGACTCAGCCCGTTGCTTCCCCTCAGGATTTACAGCCGGGACATGGGCAGTGGTGCAGGGGAAGGTGAAAACCATGTGAAAACAATGGCATTTGTTTTGCTGGGCAGACAGGAACACTCCTGCTGGAGAAGCAAAACCAAGCACAGGAGCCGTGCGGCATCCTCTGAGAGCGGCTGTGCACAGCCCCGTGCAAAGTGCATCCTGCGCAAAGCTACAGCAGACACGTGAGATCCTGCCCGACCAAGCCCTCCAGCAGCTTTCCACCATCACAGCTGTGGGTGTCAGAGACACTGACTCAATATACTGTAATTTAAAACAAAACTAATCTCTTCAGTTACAAAAAGGAATCACTTACCCTGAGGATAAAAAAAAAAAAATACTCCTAAAAAAAAAAAATCAGATATTACCAAGCCTTTGGCTAAGAACTACTTTGCTGGAGGGATGGAAACCTTGACAGCAGTCACACTTAAGGAGTACCAGATGTTACACTAGAAGTTCCTCCTGCCCAGCTGAACTCTGGTACGTGTAGGGGATCCAGCATTTCAGATTCTCTGGAGAGGAACATCCCAGAGACACTTCCAAACCTCTAAAAATAGAGGGCAACCAAGGAGGATCAACATGGCAAACACCACGCTTGCCTGAGCTGCAGGGAAACTTGGCCAGCAGCATTGTCCACATCAACCACAGCTGGCCAGGGGTAGGAGCTCACCTTTCGCTCACAGCAAAGGAATGAAAAACAGTCTCTGGCAAGTAACTGGGAAGCGACTGACCTGCTGAGAAAGACTTCATGTTGAACCAACCAAATATATAAATAAATAACGAGCTTTTCCCCTCCAGCCAAGCAGAACTGCTGATGAAACCACCTTTTTGCATAACATATTCAGCAGTGCTTCAAGGAATCCATTAGCACAGAAAAGCCTCTTTTTCCAGCCCTGACAGACTTGTCTGTAGAACAGCTTAAGAGCCACAAATTCACAGACATCTGGAGTATGCCACAAGTAGATCCAGCACGATCCGTGCCTCTATGGAGGGGCATCGTAGAACAGCTTATACACTCTTCTGTTTAAAAGTTCCTCCTCTGTTACTAAGAGCGCACGTAGCATAAGCAACTACTGGGGCTGGAGTAATGCATGCTCTGTCCCAAATTTCTCACTGATCACACAAATTCCTTTAAAGGGACTGTGCTGACAACCAAGAGGTTTCACTACTCCCATGGATGACATGGGTAGGCACCCCTGGAGACTGTCTAATCCAAGCCCCCGCTTGGTGTGGGATTAGCCATGGCACATTACTTGAAGCAAACTGTTCCAGCTGCTGACAGCCCTCACAGGGGGAAAAAAAAGCTGTTTCTTACATTAAAGTGGAATTTTCCTGTATGCCAGTTTGTGCCCAATGCCTCTTGGTCTTTCACCAGATACCACCAAGAAAAGCCCGTCTATCTCCTTTACTTCTCTCCATTAGGCATACATACATACAGATGAGATCCGGCTGAACTGACTTTTCTCCAGGCTGAAGAGTCCCAGCTCTCTCAGCCTCCCCTCCTGTGACAGATGCTCCAATCCCTTCACGGCCCTTTCCTGAACTAGCTCCACTGTTCACATGTTTCTTGTATTGGACAGGCCAACATTGGAGCCAGAATTCCCTATGCATCACACCAGGGATGAGTGAGACACTTCACCACCTCCCTTGACCTGCTGGCAACATTCTGCCTAACACAGTGCACAGCTCCTGTTGCCACAGGGGCACATTGGCAGCTCATGTTTAGCTGCCAGGACCCTCAAGTGTTTTTTTCCAAAGCTGCTTTCCAGCTGGTTGGCCCCAGCATGTGCTGGTGCACAGGGTTCTTTCCTAAACTTCAGGAGATTCCTGTTGGGTCATTCCTCCAGGCTGATGAGGTCCTTCTTAACAACAGCACAACCACCTGGTGTATCAAACAGTCCTCCCAGTTTTGTATTATCTACAAAAGTGCTGACATACTCTGCCCCTCACATAGGTCATTAATGAAGATGTTGAACACCACTGGCTTCAGTATCAACCCCAGGGCACATCATCAGTGACTCGCTTCCAGCTGGATTTCATGTGTCCAGTCACAACCCACTGAGCCGCAGCTCAACCAGTTTTCACCTCATTTCACTGTCCACTTCTCTAGCTTGTGCTTCATCAGGTTGAGGACGTTATAGGAGAGTGCTGAAAGCCTTGAAGTCAAGATAAACAACATGCACTGCTCTCCCCTCAGCCACCAATCCGGTTATTGGAGTTTTACACACAGCAAGACTGTAAGATGATGAGGTGTAATAAATAAAGTCAACATTTTCCCAAGCTGTCTACTCATCAAAAACTAAGCTTAAGTAGTAAGGTGTGTTTGCGGTTCTTTTTATAGTTATTCAGAGCGCATAATGTTGCATAGCCGTGGGTTGTTTGTGTTTCTGTTTTGGGATGAAAATACAGAGATAAGAATGCTCATACATCACCAGACAGACAGAATCTAGTTCCTTCACTTGTATTTTTAGATGCTACCGTAAACCAAACAACAGATGCAGTAGACAGATATTGCGAGTGCTCATTTTAATTGGTATACACCTGCATTCAGTTTACAGCTGAAACACTGGCACTGTGACAAATTACATCACACCATCTTGGCAGCATCTGAATGCCTCCCACTAGTGCATCCCGCTTTCTCCCTTGGCCTTTTCTTTTCATAGGGCTAGAAGAACATCTTGTTCAGAAATTTTGTATGGTGTATACAAAAATCATACAAACAGGTTGATGCTGCTTTGTTAAAGTCTTGGGTGAGAGCCAAAGAAGCTCTGGCCTTTTGCAGCCTAAACTTCATCCCAAGAGAACAATTTGCTCTACATCAAAGAAACCTCGAATTGAATTGCTACAGGGAGACTGGCCTATTCCAGCCAGAGGGAGGAAGTCTTCCTGGAGCTCCCTTACAATACTTGTAGCACCCACTTGTAAAAGCCACAAACAAGCAACTCCTGGCCCCGAGTAAGAGCAGCTTTGAGCTCACGCAGCCTCCAGCCATTCCCTGCTGAAGGGAATGTGTACTCTCCACACACCCTGAAGGCAGCTGCTTAATGACATGAGTATCATGTAGTTATGTTGAATGTCTGGATCAACCATCCCACCCTTGATGCAGTGCATCCATCTCCTCTGCCAGGTCACAGATAGTGACAGGTCCTGGGACAGATCCTTATCCCTGGAAAACTCTGCTGGTAACTGGTCTTCAGGTAGAGTACAAGCCACCATCATTTTCTTCCCGAGACCCAAAATCCAGCTAGTTATTTACTCATCTACAGACCACCCACTTGGACCACAGTATCTCAAGACCTGGGCTGGACAAGGCTGTCCTTGTTGCTATGCACCACTATTCCATCCTAAGCCAGAAAACATCCAGTTTTCCATCCAGAGCAAACATATTTCTTTTTGATTTACAGCAAACAAAATACTTGCTTTACAGCAGTCAAACAAAATACTTCATATAAACTTTTCTTCATGATGCGGGTGGGAAGGGAGTTGAGAAAAGCAAATTAGAATAGCTTACTCAGGGTAAAAATAAAAAACAATAATCCCCCAAACAAAACATTGACAAAAACTGCATTTGCTGGGGAAGTCATTTTGACAGAAGTCTTCTGTGTGCCTCTCCTTTAATTCACCTTGCTAGGGCTAGAGTCTAATTTCACTGAAGCCAATAGGAGACTTCCCTCAACATAGTCAGAATTTGGTGCTCGGACTGAAATAATACAAAAATAAATCCAATTTAAGGACCAGGTTTTAGGCTGAATATTGTATTTCAAACACAGACATTAACAGCATGAGGGCCTTGGAGGGCTTGGACAGCTCCAGCCAACAGGCAGAACCCAAGAGGTGCTGTGAAAACAGGGACAGTAAATTCCCCAGAATGAGTTTATTTGTTGGCAAAGACAAAGCAATTCCCTTCTGATTTATTTCTACTCTGAAAGAGACATTCAACAGCTTCCCAGCACTAAGCCATTTTCACACGTAAGTCCAAAAAAGGCTTAGAGCTACTTATGCCCAGTTACTGTACATTTCCACAACAGCAAGGAGCCTTGGCAGGCTTCTCAACCAGCTGGTGAACCTCAAATCCGCCAGAATGTGAGGAATAAAATATCTTTCCTCCCAAATTTCTGAGCAGCTGTTTCTCAGGAAAGACACTGGCCAACTTTCAGTGGATCTGCATAGTTGCAGGGCAGGAAGTAGACGCAATCACTTTAACATTGCTCACAAAGCCAAGGGTGTCTTCACCTCCCTAGCATCGTTTTAAGAGGGACTATTCCATAGTACAGAAAATGTTTCTTGAGTTAAGCTGAAGAGGCTTAACAGCAATGTAGAAGTGTCCAAGGAGCTGAAGAGAAGTCTGTTTGCTCTCTTCATGTCATAGCCCCTCCATATCCCTTCCACGAGCTCATGTTGGGAATTGTCAAGGTTACTTCAGGTACCCAGAAACCTTCCAAAAGAGTAACCCACAGAGCTAACCAGACTCTTGTGCTCCTCCTTATTTTCCCTTTCTTTTTCAACATAGTTTCAGCTTTCCTTTGCACTTGCAATAGTATCATATCCATCACACCCTGCATTGACCCCTTTCAACTCCAATTCAGTTGAAGACGTAAGCAACAACAAAAGGGTTGGGGTCTGTTTTAGTTGACTGAGGGTTTTTTTTTGTTTGTTGGCTGTATTTTTCTACCTGCTAGGTTGACCAGGTGAATTGGTTCAGAGGGTGGATGAATGTTAGAGCAGGTACAGAGCAAGCGGAAGTGCCTGGCTAGGGGAAGAGCTAAGGGCACGCATGGCAGGTCCCCCTTCCAGTGAGTGTGAGGTGCTTAGAACTCAGGTCCTCTCCTGTGATAACACCCTTAGAGAACCTCACACTCCCTTCAGGCTCTCACTGGACTGGAAACTGTTGAAAGTCAGACTATTTCATCTCTTTTTCTGTCATTACTCTCTCTCCACCTCTAGCATCGCTGTTAATTCAAAACCACCCACACACTCACTTCATGCAACAGCTCCATCCACTAATATTTAACAGCTGACATTTTCTTCTTATTTGTTGATTCAGAGGCATATTTTCTTACACAGTAACAATCCAGAATATCAAACCTATTTCATGCAGGGAACAGTCTCCCATGAAGCCCACTGCTTCTCAATAGAAGATCCTTGTTATTTAGCCAGTATGTGGCTGATGCTCATCACTAAAATGCACCTTCAGTAAATCCCACTGATCACTATCTCAGTGTCCAAGGCATGAACTTCCCACTGAACCACTATATGCTGTTATGCCCTCACCATCCTCATTTACAAGGCAGAAAACGAACAAACAAGAAACCAACAGAACTTAACCACATCCCAAAAATCTCCCTCTGGCTCTCAAATCAGCAGCAAGGATGCTTGGCTGGATTCTCAGGGCCAAAACACCCAATAGCCAACACTGTTAAAGAAGGCCAAAAGGAAGCTACTCTAAGCCGTGCTGAACCCAAGCAGCTTTCCCAGGAGCGAGGCTCTGCAGCACAGTGTGCTGCCCCACCTGTGCCACATACTGCCTTACACTAGCAAACACTTGCACTTCTAGGAATATGCATTACTGCCACTCGTTCTCAAGGAAGATGCTTCAGTAACATCAGCTCGAGAGTGCTTCCCCCGAAGAGTGTGCTCTGGTGTTGCCTAACAAGCCACCAGACTAACAATGGGTTATTTTCAGGGACAAGCTCCAAGACTGCTGCTGCTCCCAAGCCCTGTCAGAATAGAAGACCAAGCGCAGGACCTTTCTGGGTGCCTCGGCTTCATGACCCCCTCCAGAACACCTCATGCTGCTGCACAGACTTTTTTTTTTTGCTGCTTTGCATCCCCTCCCCACCACACACGGTGTCTTACAGGACCACAGTCACACCATAAGGCTAGAAGGTCTTTGAGCGCTTCTGTGACACTGTCAGCGTGCAATGCCGCTGAAGACTCCATGTCCCAGGCACAAGGGACATCCCCTCCTCCTGGTGCCAGGTACAGCCCCTTCCAGCCTGCAGCTAGGGGTTTGGGAAGGAAATCCCTACTTGGGCAAGGTTTTCCAAGGCTGCTGAGCCTCAGAGGGATGAGCAGAAAACCTGTATTGTAAAAGGGTCAGAGAGATGGAAAGAAAATGCTAGGTTTCACTCCAAACTGGGATGGGGTAGATGTTCATCACAGGTTCTTACTGTTGGCCAACTTCTACAGTTCTTTTGGATTCAGATCTCAAATCAGTTTCAGGTTAGCAGAAAGCTATTTACTTCTGCTGGGTTTGGATCAGGCCCCTCCTCAATAAAAAAAAAACAAAAACAAACCAAACAAACAACACAAAACAAGAACAGTTAATGGAAATGTAGCATGCATGGAGCTTCCACTCCTATTAGTAGGTCTCTCCGAGAGGACATAATTTTCCATCCATGCATTAAGCCAGTCCAATACTGACATCAGCTCATTTCCATTGATCCTGATTACATAATAGTGACTTAATACTCCATAGAATTGAATTTTCCATATGTTTGGATTTTTGCAGTTGCTACATGATTTCCTTGTTCCCTGCTGGATTTATTATCTCTTTGTCCTGTACTTAAAAACTACAGTCTTTGCTGCAAACAGACATTTCTACAGACTTGATTTGGGTTTTTTTGATACAATGTTTATCGCACCAATTTCCTTCCATCTAAGAGAGACCTCCACAATAATACCACAGTATTGGATATACCTACAGCTTTGAGGATTGCCACTAATTCTGGACTGAAGCTGTATTTTGTTACACTACACATTAAGAGTATTTAGTAACTGTTATGGCATCCACATTGTCAGGTACATTTACTACTATTTATAGTTCTTAAACATCAATTTTATGATATCTGGAAGGAGTTAAAAAAACCTAGCTGATTGCAAAGGTTATGGCTTTATAGCTATAGGTGAATATTCTCAGTGTATGTGTCCACCCAGTAGACAAGGCTGTTTCTTTGAAGAGGTAAAACTATAACAAGCTCTCAGTGGCTTGGATAACACTCAGTAATACCTATGGTTATGTCCTTTTGGCTGTTTCCTGGAGGACTGGAGCCCACATTTCCAGTCTCTTTGTTAATATGCACATTACCAGTGATACTCACAAAAAAATATTTTTCCTTTAACATTGACATGGTGCTACTTGGCAAAGCCATTAATTTTCACAGTACTCCTTTACAGCAAAGGCAGTGTTACACACTCAAGACAGGAGTAAACTGAAGCAGGAGTAAACAAAAGCACCACCAGAAACTAGGAGCACACCCATACTGCCACACTACATACTGCTGGAGGGATTAGCAAGAACTGCAATGCATTTTCAGTCCATCAGCCTCTCATTCACTTATATGCCATGGTCAGTTCTCCCTTGATCTCCATAGACACAAACAATCTCCTCCACATCTCTGCAATATCCCTTCTTTACCTTTCCAGCTTCATTGACTTTATCTTCTATTTATTTTTTCTGCCAGCAAAAGAATAACCTGGTGAGTAGCTAGTAGTTCTCTGCTGGTGAGAAGGAGGACGAATGCCAGAGATGGGTGCAGGCAAGAACATGGCACTGAGGCTGAGGGCTGGGCTATCCTTCTCAGCAGTAAACTGTTTGAGAGTAGGATATTTTACAAGGCAACTGTGCCAAAGAAGTCTCCATCACCTACTGCACGCAGCCACCAAAAAGAACAAAGAAATGTTCAGAGGCCCTCTCCAGGTAGATACCCATTTGTTCTTAGCCTACAGAAGACAGCAGCAGAGAACAAAACGTAGGTCAGTGGCTGGACATAGACTAAAGCTGCAGAAATAACGAATACCAGTGACACTTTCTTTTCACACTGGGAATTGCCAACAGCTTGCTGCGTTGAGCCAGATGCGTTTCACCACATCCCCAGGATCCTGGCCACGCAGCACGCCAACCAAACCGCGCAGCTCGCTCTGCACATGCGCGCTGCGGCAGGCGCGGAGACCCAGGCTGGGTCCAGCTGTGTTTATTCGGTCAGCTGCAGTGCCACAAACCACAGCTGCCTCGAGCAGGGTCTGGACACCTGGCTCCAGATAAAAGCACCTCAGTAGCAAGAAGCTGGCCATCCCTGCTCCATGCAACTGGAGCCAGCCCTGTGGCCGAGCAGGGTCTGTCTGCCTCTGCCTTCTCGCCCAGAGCGCTGCGAGTGGTGACAAAGGGGACGCATCGCATCAGGGTGAAGAGGAGGCAGCTTATGTGAATTATGGAGCCTGACTTGGGGCCAGAAGATCCCAATTTTCATTCTGATCCCACCTCTGGCCTGAGCTGGGCTGCAGGATGTCTTTCTCCTGTGTGGTTTGTCCACATTTCTCGTTATTTCTACCCTGATAGGAATGATATTGCCCCAGCCCTTTCTGGCTTCAGGAAAACTCTCAGCAACCAGTGTCAGAAGTCTGGGCTGGGTTTTTTCTTCCCACTTTTCAGAAAAGCCTCCACACTTCATTTCAGATGTTATGGTTTTCATTTTCACATAATATACACTATGACTGATGTGTCAAAGCCATCATAGCCTAAATCTTCAGCTAAACTCACTATAAAGAATTGTTCCTGCTACTGACTGAGTCATCTCCTCTAGATCAAAGTTTCTCCTGCTCAAATTGAAACAAAACAGTTGGGTATTTGACTCTTTCATCTAGACGCCAGCTCTGTCTGTGCTAAGCAGCAGCTCCCTTTACATATTCAAATTGGAGTATTTTACTTCCTTCTGTCTGAGCTGGCCAGCACACTTGGGAATAACGGAGAAAAAGTAAATGTATGGACGAGGGAAGCCAATCATACAATTAAGAGTTGAAAGAAAATTATAAATTCCAACTCAGAGTCTGGGATTAGCAAACACTCTCAGGAGCACCACTCCATCAACAGCTGCAGAGGCTTCAGCCCAAAGCACTGGTGAAGCTGAAGATGTCAAGGACTGGCAGAGTCTGGGAGGCTGTGCAGGCTCCATGTTCAGCTCTGCAGCCCTCAACACCAGGGTCCCTCAGCTCTCAACCCACAGATCATTTGGCTGCGTTTCCACAAAGCACATCTCCAGTGCAGTAGTCTCACCTCATCCTTCAAGGTCCAAATAATTATGTCTGGAGCCACGTCTGTGCTATTAGCACCCGGAACCCTTAGCATTTCTGTTTGGCAAAGGAATTGCTAGCTCTACGTTCCTCCTCTATCATAAGTCAGCTTTTGTTATGTCAAAATTAGATTTTGCGGCATGTCAAAAGCATCTTGATCAATTGCAGTAGAGATATAGTTAAGTAAAGTATCAATAAAAATTGGTAAAACTTGTGGTGAAGCTAAGATAAATCTTAGACCCAGTCTGATCCTTGTGGTCAGCCTGTTGACTGCACTGGAGCGACACCAGGAATGAATTTGGCCCTTCCTATCTTCTCTAAATGTGGGCCAACAGACATTCATGTTTATCAGAAAAAACAGGAACATATGCTGAACACAGAGCATTTCCAACACAAACCTCAGTCCAGCATGGGAACAAAAGCAAACTGCAAAGATTTTGCAGCTAATCAGAAGCGTCAGCATGAAGTTGTTTGACCAGAATTAAACATTATACGAATAAATTCAAGAAAGCATTGAATTATCTTCCAGACCTACACATTTTATAAAGGCGAAAGCAAGCAGCCGACTGATGTAAGGCTGTGTGATCCAAAAGTGCTATGCAATAGTCCACAGTTCTCATCCTGGTTTTAGAGTAACACAAGTCTCAAAGAGATAGCAAAGGGCCTCCATTAACTGCCAAGATACCCCATTTTATTGCGCACACAGCACTGACAGACACCTCGCATACAATCTTCAAACCTGCTTACACAAGTGCCGTTCTTGGGGTTCAACATCTGGCTGTGCTCCTGTTGACCCCCGTAGCTTTGATGTTCCTATGGGATTTGGAACCAGCCACAAGACCACCACAAGAATAAAAGATTTGCCATAGCTGAAATGGTATCAGTAGCAAATGGAAAAAAAAAAAAAGACCCAAAAAACTCAACAACAACAACACAACAAAAACCCAACCACAAAACTAGCACATAACCTTAGAGGGATGCCATTATTTAAGCCAAAGAATTGAAGGAAGGCTGACGCAGCCTTCAAAGAAACATGAACGTGAAATCCCAGGCCATTTAACACGGAATTTCAGCCAGAGTCAAATCTTGCCCCCAGGTGCTGCCCCAGCTTCCTGGATGGGCTCAGGCCGGGCCGGTGGTACGGATGCCCGACTGCCAAGCGTACCTGTGCTCCCCTCTTCCGGCAGCCTTGGCAGTAGCTCACTGCGTTTATTGCTAAGCAGTATAACAGAACTGTCATTGCTCTTTCGGTTTAAGAGCTCCAGTGAACTATCAGAATTAAAAATAAATCATTCTGTTTGGGAGAATGTTGAACCTCCTGGGTCTAGAAAGCATTTGTTTCTCTTCTCCGCCAGACGTGGGAAATCAGCCTTCAGGATAACGTGCGGGAATTTTGATTGCCATTTCACTTCTCACCCTGCCAACTCCCACTTCCATTTCCAGAAATAGACTACCTCTACACTCAAAGACATCATCTGTTTGAACAACCTGACCTGAAAATTACGTTCACCAAAGTTAACCAGTGCAGAGTGCTAACAGATACAGACTTAAAGCAACTACATCCTTGCCCAGGTCTGCTCTGCTTCATGTATTGCCAGTGTCTGCTGGCTCAGTATAAGCCAGTGTAACCCATTTAAATAGATTTGATTGGTATTTTGGCATATACAGGTGATTAAATCGAGGGCCCACCGAGCTGGAAGTGTGACTAGCTACCATGATCCAAGCACTCAGATGACAGACCACATTAACAGTGTCTCAATAGTTGTGGATCAGGATCAGAGACAGAATTCCAACTCAATATCCCAGAGTTCAAGAGTATAAGCTAGCATAATAAATACACTTCAAAATCAATTTATAAAATCAAGACATTTTTCTAGAACCAGGCCTTAGAGTTCACACAGACTCAGATATAAGCCAAGCCACGTCTGCAAGCACTGAGAAGTTTCTGACATGCTTTAATCAGTTACAGGATCTTACAGCATTGCATTAGGACAACCAGTACCAAACAAGCCAATAATTTCTTTCAGCATCTGAAAGACAACCTAATATCCATGAATTATCATCTCACTAGGGGAATAATTTCAAAGCTCTAGCTGCAGCAAATTAAACTGACATGGCAACTAGATAATATCATCATCTACCATTACTTGTTAGCGAAATTTGAAATACATTGTGCATGGATACAGGTGTATATACCCTATAATATGACTGGAAGAGACAAGATGGGATAAAGTTGAAGCAATAATGAGAATCTGTGTTTATACAAAATAATACCATGCTTAACTCAGGAGTAAACATTTACAAAGGTTGCTTTGCTAAATGGTTTGGCAGTTGACTTTCTTTCATTAAGAAGAAACATGATCTTTTGATTTTGCACTAAGGTAAGCACATCTCTGCTGTAAACCTCAGGGAACATCTGGGTTGTTCTTTATCCCATACAGCCCTGATCCCACAACAAGACAGATCCTTGCCAGCAGAAACGCTATGTGCATGCTTGGTGCACCAAAGTGGGATTGTATTAACTCCTCGGTGCTATGATTACTTAAGTTATAGAAGAATGAAGTAATGGTTATGACCACCATGAGAAGTCAGTCCTCATGTTCTCCTACAGCTTTCTGAAACCAGCCAAAGGAAGTACTACCAGATGAACGGGTGAGGTGAAGGAGGCAGAACACACCACAAGTTGCTCTGCAGAGATGACTTGTTCCAGAGGTCAGTGGCTTCTAGAGATACCACAACTGCACATAGGCTGAGCATCACCAACAATCGCATTCAGCTCTGACACTGCTGCTCAGGGAAGCAAGACAGAGGCAGGGAGCACAAATACTGTCATGTAGGGTAAAAAAACTACAACACCCCCAAACCACCCATACATGTATTTCACTGGTGACTTTGCACTGGTCCAAGGTACTTGTGACCATATTTCGAGGAGACAGGTGAGGCTGCTGAACTCCAAAAGCACCTGCAGCCTCAGCACTGGTTACACTTACAGCCCCAGGCACCAATTGCAACTTGCCCCAGATGAAGCAAACCACTCGCATGGCCTGAAAAAAAAAAACAACAACAAAACAAACAGGAGAAAAAGCACGTAGCCCCTTTGTTGTCCATCAGACTCAAGACTCCAGCTGCAGCACATGATGGAGCAAGAGCCACCTGACTCAGCACGCAACCTGCTCCTCTGTGGCCTCAGGCTTAGGGAGGGCAGCTCCTGGCCCCCAGGCAGCAGCCAGGCTTGCCTCCCTGCCTCTGCATCACATCTCCACTCAGACCTAGGTCATATGGTTTCATCCACGACTAGTCTTCTTTTAGCAAAAGGAGCTGCCTTCACCCACAAGCACGTGAACACACACACTGAATTCCTAACAGGGACCAAAAACCTGGCCGTGGTTAGATGAGATGGATGCACATCCCACCCCTCAGCCCAGCTAACTACAGTGAGGTAGGAAGATCTCAGCTGCTCTGCAGACTGAGCCTAATTAGTCCAAGCAGTTCCCTTCTCCAGCAGCTGCCAGCTCAGCAGCTGCCAAGATCAGGGAATCCTAGAACAGATGTGGAACCATGCATTACAATCCCAGCTCTCTAATTCCATTTACCCCAGGGCAATGGAGAAGTCTGAAAAGTATGACAATAAAATCAGCAGAAGTTCCCACCATTCAAGACCACAGGACAGATTTTTAGAGGTTGCAATAAAACACAAAATATCCTTGAAGACACCAGATTCCAAAAAAGAACCAGACACGCTCCCCAGCCAAACAGCAGGAACAAAGCTGCTGACGGGATGGATGGGACAACAGCCACTGCAGAAGCCCAGGCTTGTCACATCTCTGTTTTAAAGGCAAGCCAAATTTCTACATTTGTGATATTTTGTTACAAGGGGTGACCACTTAACTGCTGCAACTGCATATGTGTAACCAGCAAACACCAAAGAGTATCTCTGCATTAATAGTGATTTTGTCTCTTTCACAGTGGGACCATCAGAAGTGAGAGCTGTTTGGCAGTGGGACTGACTGGACACATGTACTGGTTTGTTCCACAGAAACGACAAGTTGATGACTGTGGGCTGCAGCTGGCTCAGCTGCATTGCTCAGCAGAAGAAAGCCCCATGGTTCACAGACACTTGTGGAGAGACTTTCAACTAAAGCCACTAGTGACATCGCAAAACCTTGTGTAAACTCACGTTCTCTGTGAGGCAGCTCTTTCTTCCAAAGCCTTAATAGTTGTCATACTTCTTAGTGATAAACAGCAATGATGAGATCTGCAGAGTGACTGTGGGTCAGAGATATCTTCGCACATACCTTACCTCAGCTCACAGGAGCCTGCACACACACCTTCCCTCACCACCTGCCTGAGCTGGCTCCCTCAGAGCACATGCAGGCCCCAGAGAGGAGACCCCCTCCTCAGAGCAGCCCAAGACTTACTCCCCATCTAACTCAGTCCAAGAGAGAAGGGCTCAAGCCACAACTTGAGCACGAACTGCAAGAATCTCCTGGCTCAGACCCACCTCTTTCAAAGCACTGCTGCCAAAGCGTTATGCAAACTTCAAGAAGCTTAGCTGCCCACCTCCATATCCCAAACTCAACACCAACTTTGGAAAGCTTAGATGCATTAATTATTAGCAAGGTGGGGAGTCTAAAGATATTTTTTAAAAAAATATCTTAGCTCCTAAGTGGCAAGAACAAGTGGAAAAACATGTGCATCGCTCCTATACTGGGGGCGGCTGCTGCTCCTGGTTATCTCAGGAGGAGATTCCTACACTCAGAAATAAGAAGCCCAGAGGCTGAACTGCCAGCTAAGGCTTGTGGATTCCTATTTCCCAGGCTTTTTCTAAGCCTTGCACTATAATTTTATACTAAGCAGATCCAAATGAAAAAAAAAAAGGTAGAAAAAGACATCAGAAAAGTCTTTAAGCTAGATAGAGCACAATCCACCCAAGGGGAGAAAATACTGGTTTATTAAATTGCAAGTGGCCAAGTCTGTATGTTATGTGGGAGTTTCAGTCTGATCCCATAATTCTGAGATACTTACTTCCAGTCAGAGTTGTTTATAACTAAAGACAAAGTTGCCATACACCAAACCATCCTCAGATGTGCTTTCTATGGAATTTTGCCCACACAGAAGGCAATAGGTCAGTGGGGGGAAAAAAGAAAAAGAAGAAAAAAAAAATAAAGTATTTTAGTGAGTCCTAACCCTCCTCTTTTGAACTTTAGACCAAATCAGGGCAGTTCCCAGGCCTCCACTCCACGGCACCCTACTTAGACCATGGTCCCTGCGCTGCCCCAGTTGCCGCCCTCCGCAGCAGCACCGACAATGCCCAGCCAAACCCTCCCTGTCTGCAGGAACTACTACACTTGTGCCTCCTTCAGCAACAGCTGCTCTCACACTCATCCTGGCCCACCAGCCACAAGTTAAATCACTCTCAGTGTTTTTTGGCCCCAGTTGTTCTCTGGCTGGAGCACAGACTGAGACCTAACATCCAGCCCCGCACCACCAGCCCTGCTTCACTGCAGCTTCTCAAAGGGCTCAGCTCTTCTGGCCACCCTTAGCAACTTGTGCTTGTTTTGGATGTTTTTTTCTTTCCTCCTAAAGATCTGCTCACTAGATTCAAGTAATTTTTTTTTTTTTTTTAAACGAACAAGAACTTTGAGTACTAGGAGACTGGGGTCTTCCCACTGAACACTTCTAAACAGATTTTTCTTTTGTGTACTTTTACGGTTGTTCCTTCAGATCACACAAGGTTTTGCCATGCACTGTAGCACAGAGCAAGAAGTTTCCAAATTTAACCTCTCTTCTTCAAATTGCAGCATAGTTCTTAAAACTAAAACATCTTCTCCCAGCTACTGCCAGGGAACTTGCCTGTTCACCGATACTTCCCTATCCAGCCACAAACCAGAGCCAAATAAGCGGTGCCAGCCCAGAAACTCGCTGTGTTGTCACCTGTGCTGGCAGCTCCTCCGGGCAAGGCCATGTCGGACACATCTCTGCCCCAGGGAGCCATGCTGACAGTCTGCAACACAGACTGGACCAGTTTGTCTTGTCTGCTGACCCAAAAGAAAAAGCACAAATGACTCAACTTCCAAGATGAAGTAAACATCCAGGTTGTCAAACTGGCTGTGTGACTGCAGCATCCCAGTTTATTGGCTGGGTTTGGCTCGGTGCTTAAGCCAGGCAGCTCCAGAGAGAAATACCTATGCCCTAAGTGCACGTGCTCTGCATCATCTTTAATCACAGGTGAGGCTAATTTTTTTTTGTTCTCCAAGACGTCCCCTACAGCTCTGGGGTCTCCAGTTGATGTTGTCTGAATATGCACTTCCCTGCCTTAGAGGACTCCTGTCTTTCCACAGGGTACAGCAACTTAGAGTTTACAGAGACTTCTCAAGAGAAAAGCATCCCTAATTTCCCCTGATTCAGGCAGGATGGTTGTGAGAAAGGCATCGAACGCTGGTCAGGAAGCTTGGGGATCAGGTCCTGGATTTGACATAAGATGTCAAAGGATTCAGTCAAGTTATTAAATCTTTTCTACATACAGCACATTGAGATGGAAACATTGTAGAGCAAGTATACAGCCGGGCAGGTGTCCAGAATTCAGCTTTCAAAGCCTGTGGTGCTTTGGTGCACAGCCTTGCAGAGCCTGAGTGATGTGGGCTGCCCGGTTGCCCCCAGTCCACTGCTGCTGCTGGGAGCTGAAAGAGCCAGCCATGCTCCCAAATAAAGCAGCACCAGCATTTTTGCATAGACACTCCCTGTGTTCCTGGGCTGTGGGTGTTCAATGAAAGCAATCAGTGAAAACCCCCAAACAATAAACTCATTCACATGGTATCTCCTGCGTGCACAGGAGTGGCGAAGGTGCATGGATGAACAGGAGCGAGACTTGCCTGATGCACTAGCCAACACCACAGGAGAAGAGCAAAGGCTCGTGCCTTGCCAGGAGCACTCCAAAAGCAAGTGCCCAAAGCCCCAGAGCCTGCGAGCACCACTAGCTCCAGCAGCAGGCTCCTGGCAATTTTGGCAGTGACACAGATGGGGCACAGACCTCAAAGCAGCAGGGCTACAGCAGGGACCCCTGCCCCTTAGTCTCAGGAGATGGAGCAAGCCTCAGTGACCATTTCAGGGGTAGCAAAAGGAGCACCCCCAGGCCTGGCAGTGACACACCTCCACCCCAAAGTGCCATCACTGCTCATCAAACAGAGCAGAAGCCAGCATCCCTATGGCCTCACGTCCATCTGCAGTGAGCTTGTGCTGGTCTGGAGAGCACCAGAGAGGGTCACATGCACCCATGCTTAATATAAGAAGTGCAGCTGTGCTTCTGAAAGAGACAGAAATACTATGCCAGCAAAGGCAACCGTGTGTAGGATGGCTTGGTAGGGTGGACACAGTAGATCTGTAACTGAGACAGGCTGTGGTTTCAGTCACAGAAAAATATTTTGTCTCCTGAATCCCTACTGAGTAAGTGACTGCACTCCTGCTGCCCATTCTCCAACAGAGTCCTTTCCCATCTCCAAAACTCACCACTCTGACAAAAGTGAGAGTTATGTGTTATGAAGTTATGCAGGACAAGACTTTTCATCTGCATTTAAAAGAAGGCTCAATCCACCAGCTGAAAACGGTATTGGATTTGGCACAGGGCAGCACATTGCCAATTACACCAAGGCAATTAGCTAAACACAACAGCTGTGTTGATGCTCAGCTGAGGAAAACCCACATATGTTTGCAGAGAGGCTAGATCGTGTTAATATGAATCCATCCATTTCTGACTCTGATCAACAAGAATTTATAAAGGGCCTCAGATTACCACCAGGGCTCTTTCATTCGTGTCTCCACTTTGTGGTTTAATCCCAAGCATATCTCCTTCTGTTTGCAAGAACTTGTTAAAAAGAACAATTGCCAACATCCCAAACAGACCCACACCCCTTTCCACCCCCAGTTAATACATGTTAACTAGCAATCAAGCACCTCATCTTTCTACCAATTCACCATTTTAATCCTTATCAACAGGAGATTGTTGGCTTCTGTTAAGATGATCAACCTCTCCTCCACTGGCAAACAATACTTGTCTCCTCAGAGGAGCACTACAAACACTCCTAGTGCTCTGCAGAGCCCCAGGAGACCCTCAGATAAGAAACATGAAGCTTGTATCTTCGCTCAAAAACAGTAAAACAAGAATGCCAAACACCTATCTGTGAAGAACTGGGCTGCAAGTCACTCCAATTTCCATTACAGAGCTCTAACACATTGAAAATACAGTACTAATCCTACAAACCTCTCAAGGCTCACATTACTTGGCATTTTAGATGACACGCATGGGGCTGCATCACAGGGGAATCAGTTGTTACTGAGGTGACAAGGCATTGATCAGAGAGAGCTTCACAGGGATGATAGATAAGTAAGGGTGCCACCAACACAGCCCTCATCAGTAACCGCACATTCAGCACGTCCCCCTTCAGGGTCTAGAGATGGCTGGTCATGGCCAGCCACGTCTGACAAGCAGGACAAGGAGTAGGCAAGAAACCATAATGCCACTGTAAGAGGGAGCACAAGATGGGACAGTTGCATGAATCTCATATTCAAAGGCAAAACACATGGAAAGAAGCAGGGAGAGAGTGCTTGCAGGGAACAGAGGAAGAGCAAGAGATGAGCAGCTCTGTCCTTGTGACTGCACAGCTGTGTGTACAGTGATCACCCTCACTCACACATGCCCCCTGCAGGGCTCCCTCTTGTCCCCTTGGGCTGCTGGGCCTGCTGCCCTTTATGCCTCGCACATACTTCCTAAACCACAGGGAGAAGACAACTTTTTAAACAGCATCTTCACCAACAGAATACACTCCTTACTGTGGCCTGGCAGAAAAAAAAAAACACCTACCACACATCAATATCACCCTTCAGAGCCTTACTACCCTAACAAGAGTCAAGAGCAGCATCTTCCGATGCAGCTGGCCTTGCAACCTCACCTACAGAGGCTGGGAAAGGAAACCCATTCCCAGGAGAGTTTCACAATCCCTCCTTCACTTCCCACTCTGCGAGTCCAACAGCTTGAGCTCTTTCCACTCCACAGGTGACACCCTGCCAGCCACCAGCCCTGGTCTCCCAGGCTCAGACTCCACCTGACCAGATTCCCATGGCCGCTTCACTCTGCCTTTGAAACAGGAGGGACACTTCTTGTGCATGCCAGGTTAGAGCTTGGATTAAAGCACATCTTTGCCTGTGTTCAAAGGAAAGAAATGCTGCTGTTTGCTGATGCTTGCAACCTGCATTTCTTAAGTAACAGGAAAGACCTTGTAGTCAAATTCCTCTTCTCAGAACACGGGCATTGCTCAGCTGCCCTCTTTGAATCCATCCATCTCTATCATTACAGGATTTCCCTGCACAAACACTCAGCCTGGCTAGTGGTAAGGCTGAAGACTCCCCATACCAGCCACAGCAGCAACAAGACATCCTCACAACAGGCACATATCCTCCATGCTCACTAATAAGCAACTTACTTGCCTGCTTTCTCCACCTGCTCCTCAGGGCTCTCAACTCCCACATGTTCTGCCCTGGCCCAGCCTTTCCCCCATCACCTGCTCCACGAGCCCCAGGTGACTCCAGCCACCCCATCACGCCGGGGACACCTCCCACCCAACAAATGAGCTGTTGCCATCACCTGCGGCTGCTTTGCAGAGCTAGAGATGTCTCTGTACCCTCATTAATGCACGCCCTCTCCCACATGCACATATTCGTTACCACTAACACAAAAAGGACTGGCAAAGGCTCCGCAATCAGTTGCACTTGCTATTCATTACACATGTGCAGAACACATCCCGCTGCTCTGCTGCTCTGAGGGAGCAGTGTGCGTATTTAAAAAGACAATATACAAAACATAGCTGAATGTTAATGAACCCACTGCTATGCTACTGGAACTGAACGCAACTGTACAGACCTTGCCAAAAAAAAAAAAGACAGAAAAAAAGACTATACAATATTTGACTTGTAATACAATCTTTATCTTGCAGTATGTTACTATTGTGCTTATCAAGCCTGTAAAGTGTCCATTGTAAGGAGGAAAACGATCAAAATGCAACAGGCAGCACAGTGCCAGATGTGTCAGAATACTAAAGTACTTGCATAGTCAAAGAAATACAGTCCTGGTAAAAACTAACTTCACACAACATGATGCCTTGACATATAAAGCCCCATCAAAGAAGGATTAGGGAACAAGAGCTATTAGCTTAAACCCATCTGCCAAGTCCTAACCAGACCTGGCTAGTTTGACAGTAACACATCCAAACGGGGTCAGGCAGGAATATATTTGTCTGGTACGAAGTTGCCCACATAAGCATTCGAGCTCCATAAGAAGAGCAGCTACAAGAAGAGCCCCATTTCTTCTCACTAGGTAAAATTTACTGCAGAGCTATTCTGTGCTACACAAGCTCAGCACCCACCTCCTCCACAGGAGACTTTTACACACCGGCAGGAGCAGGTATGGCAGAGCACCTGCACACACCCGAGTGTCCCCTGGGCACCTCACTCCACCTCCTCTCTCCTCAGATGGCCAGAGGCTCTGAAGTTGGAAAAGTTTCCAAGAGCTGCCCATAGCACCGCAGAGCTGAGCTACTTTCGATGATAACAACCAAGTAGCCTCTCACAGGAAGCGCCGGAGCCATTGATTGCGGGGAAATAAATGTGCCGTGGGTGACCACCAGCCCGGGTGAGATCTGCCGGGGGGAAGCAGGGATGATGCTCACCTTCCCTCTCCCGAACCACCAAACCTACTCGCTTTTAGAAAACAGGACACTCGGTGTCGTGCCTGTTAAGCCTAGGAGGGAGAGAGGAGAGCCCTCGCCGATGGGCAATTTAGGAAGAAAGACGGAGCAGTCAGCGCTAGCCAAATACAGGGGCTGCAG
>NW_009724717.1:4269-11130 GCF_000703405.1 Apaloderma vittatum | reverse complement strand
TCCTCTCTGGTTGGGGCGCTGAGCTGCTCACCCCTCTCAAAACTTCCCCAAGCTGAAGACCGAAATGGCTGGGGAGGATTTAAGCAGAAGGTTAAAATTATCCTGTGTGTAGGGACACCTGCAGCAGCTCGATGACATTTCAATTCCAATTAAGTTTACATAGTTCCTCGGAGCAGTGGGGGAAACCTGCAGCAGGAGCTGCCTTGGGGGGCGATGCCTCGCAGCCCCGAACCACACTGGACGACCACCCCCATGGGCTGAGGACATCGTGGGGTCTCCTCCTGTCCCCCCACTGCCCACGCCTGCAGGAGGGGATCCCCACAGCAACGTGAGTGGTGTGGATCTGCTGATTCCAAAAACACAGACAGCTCTGGCGGAAAGCTGTTTGCCACGGCGCGACTCAGCAGCTCGCTCTGCAGCGTCTACTGCGATCACAACGCGTGCAGCTGGCTGTCAGTCAGCCCCGGGGCTTCATGCCTGGAAGTCAAATTGCTTGACATCTGCTCCCCTCACCTTAACTAAACTGTCGGGATTCCCACAAAGCTGGGATGAAAGCTGTGGGGTTTTTTTTGGCTTTCTTGCAGTTTTTCCTCCGGAGCAGAGCTGGACTCCAGCGACGCAACGCCGGTGTTGGCAGGTGCCTCAGGCTGCCCTGCAGATGGGGTCTGCTCGAGATCCCGTCCCCTCCTTACCCACCCAAGGCCACATCAGCTCCATCCCTGGGCTGTGTGGGGGGCAGGAGGTGGGGTGAACAGGCAGGGACCCCTCACAGCCAGCACCAAGGCCATTGTCCATCCCGGCTCCCCTGACATCCACCGGGCTGTGGCTCCTCTCTTTTTTGGGATGCCCCACACAACTCTCTGCCTTCCCCACCAGCCCGGAGCTGGGGCAGGTTTGCCATCATCTCCAGCCCCCTCTGGAGCAACTCATCTCACGGCAAGGTCACCCCCCTGCCCACTCCCATGGAGACGATGGCCAGCGCCGTGCCACCCACCCGCCTCGTACTTACACCTTGGAGCGCTGCAGCACCTGGATGGCATTTTGTGCCGAGAGGTTGAACTTGGCTTTGCTGACCCAGCCCGTGAAGTCGTAGCGCACAGGGTCCGTGCCCAGCTGGTGGGAGATCTCGAACTGCAGCGCCTGCTCACACCTGCGCACGCAGCCGGCCCCTGCAACAGCCACGGTGCCCCAGAGTCACACGCGGGGAGCTGCTTAGTTTACTGTGTGGTTTCTCAACTTTCCAAAGCCAAATGGTGATGCCAAAGGACGAGCAGCCGAGCCGACCCCAACTTACCCTCTTGGTCAGGTCCCTTTGCGGCAAAGTAGGAGCACAGGCGGTCAAAGGCAGTGCCATCCCCGGAGCCCGGGATCAGCACCTCCTCGTCCAGGATCCACAGCAGCCCCCTGCGATCAGAGCCCAGGCTGCCGGGCAGCGCTGGTGGCTGCTGGAAGGAGATGGCTCTTGGTGACGGGGACAGGGCAGGAGGGCCCCAGCCACAGCCACGCCAGGTGCTGCCACCCCGCTCTGCCCAGCGGGGTGCTCTGCCCCAGACCATGGTCAGGAAACCCTCCCGGCCTGATCCGGCTCTGGATGTAGAATCATAGAATGTGTTGGGTTGGAAGGGACATTTAAAGGTCATCGAGTTCAACCTCAGGGCATCTTTAACTGGGATGTCACCCTTGAGAGCTCCACTGTCACACAGTGTCCCAGCAGGTCCAGTCATCCCAAGATGGGAGGGGTGCCCGAGGTGCAGGGCTTGACCGGGAAGGGTGTTTGACTTTTAAAAAGCCAAAAAGATCCTGACTGATGCTGAGCCCTTCACTGCAACACCCTGGGCTGCTCTGAGCAAAACACACCATGACGTCCCACTCTGCCTCAGAAATCCTCCCTCCTCTGAGCAGGAGGAGGCCACAAACTCCCACCACAGGCACGGGGACAGGATACCTGTGAGGAGCTCAGGTCAATGATGGACAGTGTGGCCAGTGGTGAGCGCTCTGGAAGATCAAAAGACACCTCAACATTTTCCTGGAAAACATCATTTAAAAGCTTGCTTCAGTCACGGTCTAGCATCTGAAAGCCAAGAGGAGACAGGTTTGTGTGGACAGGGAGGAAGATGCTGCGGGCCCTGCTCCCGCTCAGCTCCGTGGGGGTCCGGAGCAGCCACCTCTGCCACGACACAGAGGTGTGGGCACCACTCCTCCCAACAGGCTTCTGCACGACAGTAACAGAGAACTTGACAGAAAGCACCAAGAAAGCCATCAATTACTTAATTTGGAGCTTGCAGGCATTGCTTCTCTTTCCCAACCAAGGGATCACCCACCGCCCACAGCTCCGGCACCTTCTCCCCGCCATGGGGAGCCCCCTGGGATGGGCAGGGTTTCTTCGCAGCTTGCTCTTCTCACATGAGAAGAACCAGGGATGCTCTGCAAGAGCCATAGCTTTAACATCTCTCCATGGAAACCCAGTGAGACCGTGCTCAGGGATTCAGGTTTGCAGGCTGAGCGTGCAGGTGGAGCAAAAAGCACCAGAGGGGCCCAAGTTTCTTCCTACCAAGGGCACGTGCCACCATCACCCCCACGTGTGACCCAGCCCTGGGGGCAGGTGGGTCACTGGGGCCTGGGCTCGCAGTCGCAGTCCTGTGGCTCACAGGGAAATATCTTGCACCAGGGCAGCTGTCCTTAGCCAGCAACCAAGCTGAGGCAAGGCGAGCCTGCTGAGCCCGCTGCCTTCTCAAGCTCAGCCAGTAACTGCATATTCATCACTAGTGAAGAGCAGATATATACTTACTTGCCGCGAGTGATGTGCGAATATTAAGCCGTGGGAATTCAACTATTTTCCCAGGGCTAGAGGTATTAAAGTAAGTTCTGCAAGCCTAATAAGTTCATCTCTGCTTGTAGAATTTTCAGCAGCTTATTTCTGCAATAATTTATCATTTTCCTTTCTGTTCTCTATTATTTATCACCTGGAGGAAAAACTCGGCTGCACCAGCAGAAGGGCACGAAGCCTCCTGAGGTGGAACAAGCATGCTCAAACCAATGCCAAGGCAGCCTGGCCTCTCTGGCACGACAGAAATACCTGAGAGGACCTGCGACTGGGGCAGTGGGGGAAAGAGAGACCCAGCCCAAAGCTACCACTTGGTACAGACCTTCATTTCTGCAACACCCCTCCCATTACAGCTATGGAGTGTGTTGTTGGGTCACACCGTGGCAGGGCACATGGGTCAAAGGCAGCCCTTGCTGCTCACCTCTCTGTATCTCTCCATTTCCAGAACAAAGGTTTTCTCATAGAAGAGAGCCTGCAGCCGCTCGTGCACGTAGTTGTGGCAGAGCTCTTCAAAAGTTGCCGCTCGCTCGCTCCGCTGGTGCCGTGGGTTGCAAAAGCCGGGAGTGTCCACCACTGCGATGGAGGCCACAGAGAGGTGCTGGGAGGAGAAGGACCTGGGGGAAGAGCCACACACACTACAGGTTTTACCCATGGAGGCACCTCAGCTCTCCCTTTGGAGGTGACACCATCTCCTCCACCTCAATGTGCATGTCCCTGGGTAGGCATCATCCCAGCCCAGCGCTTCCCACCTCCCCCTCTCCCAGGGTCTCTTGCCTGGGAGCACCCACACCTCCTGGCACGGTCCCTTTGATTGTCCCTTTATTTGATCTGCTCAAGCTGAGCGTCTCCTCCCAGCGCAAACTGCTCCTGACCTGACCTAACACCTCACGGTGGGGTGGGATGAGATGCTGCCCTTCCCATGTTTGGACCCATCCTCTTACTATCTAGATGATTTAGTTACTCTACTTATTTAAAGTGCTACATCTTCATCCAAATGTGTTAAGCTTGACGGAGCAGTTGATTTGAAAGTCAGCTAAACCGGCACAAGATGCCCACGCTGCAGACAACGGGAGCATCCAAAGCCACAGCGTTTCTACAGGGGAAGCTGCTGACATTGGGCTCCCACGGAGACCTCTAACAGGAGCCGCAGCCCGCGACATTCATGCACTGAGCAGCAGGCATCAAGGGGCTTCTTGGGAGAAACAGAGAGGTTGTTTACTTCTTCAGATGCTGCCTGCAGGCATTTCCAGTATTTCAGGTATGGACAGCAGGGGAGTCTGACCCTGGGAGACCTCAAAGATTGTTTTTAACATGCATTTCTGAAACAACCACCGTGCCATGCTGCCTCTTCCTGGCAGCCTGCTGCTGCTTCAGTGAGGTTAAGGGAGCTGCGTTTCCCCTCGGTCACGAGGCACCGAGGATGCCAGCACCTCCGTGGAAGCACAGGGTCGAATGAAGAAACAAAAGTGTATTTATGAATTGCCTGCAGATTTCCATAGCCGCTCCCTCCTGCAGCTGGAGTTGGAAAGATTCAAGTTCACCATCAAATCGCTAAGGAAATGGTATTTTTGTGACGCACTGAAACACGTCTCTGCACGTGGCACTGGTTTAATAGGCTTTAGTGGGCTGGTGTGGAAAATAAAGCTGGGCAAAAACAAAGCTACCTTTAAAGGGAAGAGGGGACCTGGGACACATCCTGAGCTAATGCTGTTATTGAGGAGAATCAGCAACATTTTTCTCTTTCGTCAGCCCTCTGAGTACCATCAGCAATTTCCCTTTGGAGTGTTGTTGCTAGGAATTACAATAAAGATATTCTGCAGGTTAAATAACTGCAGGTTAAAATAAACCTTGCAGCAACAACACAGAGTATTTTGGGCACCAGCTTTTATACGGACACTGACTTCAACAAACCAAGTGGCGCATTGGAATTGAGAAAAAGGAACAGTCTGGGGGCCTGATCCTAACCCCCATGTTCAATTATTCTGTTCATCCAAGTAGGTCATTTTGGATTTAAACCACCTGAAGGACGAGATACAGTGGGCTGCAGAGGATGTCCTTCCCATCCCAGCTCTCCAGAGGGAAATCAGCAGAGTGAGGACAAGCCCTCGGGGCTCTGTGGCTGGACCCTCTCGCTCTCGACCCCTCAATCCTCTCCTGTGATCGAGCTTTTACCATGAAGCAACTCCTACCACGCGTCTGCAGGTCTCGCTGTGGGATTCCCTGACTGGTTTGCCACTCTGGTAACCTTTGCAAAGTCACATCTATTATTAACAGGAAGCTGAGCTGCTGCTCCCAGCGCCGTGACGCCACGCTCTCCTGGCTCGGCACATCGGCAGGAGGCTCGGTGGCTGCAGCAGCTGCGATGCCAGCCCCGTGCAACGCCAAAGCACACAGAGACCGCTGCTCCGCAGGGCCCTTCGCCCCCACACCAGCTAACAGGGGGCTGGCAGCCTGCACAATCTCCTAGGATGGGATTTTCAGGTAACTTTGCTCTTCAGCAGCCACCAGCGAAGGAGCTGTCGCCCACAGAGACCCCCAGCGCGGCGCCCAGCAGCTCCCTCCCTACCTGTTGATCAGTGAGACGATGGCAGCGAAGAGCTCTTCGTAGAGACCCGAAGCCATCCCCTCCACGCACTCCACACCCGTCATCTTTGGCCCTGGCACAGGCAGAGAGAAGAGCAGGCACAGCGCTTATTTCCAGCTGATCCGGTGCTCGCTGGGCAGGACAGGCTGACCTGGAAGCCAGGTGGTATCTCACACCCCTCCCTGCCCTGTGTGTGCCAGACCTGCCTCCGTGAATTAGATCCACACGGTAATTGGAGGTTTACAGGGGCTCAGCAGCTGTTTGTTGTGCAGAAGCAGAGCTCCCTTCCCTCTCCTGCCATGTCCAGGTCCCCTTGCAGGACACGGGGGCACACAGAGGCTTCGTTTGTGGGCATGGACGAAGGATGGCCGCCCGGTTCCTCCCTTGTCTAGGAAGAGCTCTCCCAGCATTTAAACCACGTCACTTATCGGCCAGGGCATTATCTGAATTCGCCTGATCTTCATGAGGTGACAGGGAGGCTCAGCTGTAGAGCTGAGGGCAGCTCCACGGCAGAGCACAGGTAATGATGATTTAACTAACATGATCACACTTAAATGGACCTCACTGGCTGGAAAGAAAAGGGCTCATAGCCTCTGCGTTCCCCCTGTGCAGAACCCAGAGCACTGAGCACAGCATTTCCCAATCACCCATAAATAAAGGAAAAAGGGATACATCATCCTAGTACCTGCCGGGCTGTCCTCTGCCGGGGGCGGGCGGTGGCCTCGCGCCGTCACCTGCGCCAGGATCTGCTTCAGGTGGTGTTTGAAGACGGCGGTGGTGAGCTCCTCCAGGTCACAGCCCAGCACCTCGGCGGCAGCGCTCGCGCTCTCGAACTTCATGAACTGCTTCCTGCCCACTGGGGAGGGGGATGCGGGAGACAAGGGGGGCTCAGGCACGGCCAGCCTCTGGCCAAAATCCTCAATCTCTCCTGCATGCAATGCCCCCCAAATCAAAATAAAATAACCCCAGGAAGGACTGGTGTTTGCAGGTGGGGGTCCTGCACCAGTGCCCCCCAGTTTCCTTCCATCCCTCCCTGGACCATCAGAGCAGCCCGTTCCGTGGCATCGCCAACGGGCAGCATCAGAGCAGGTGCTGCCCTTGCCCCCCCTGTGGCTGGGAACCCCTCTAAGGGGCACGGAGCCAGCCCGGCACAGCGGGCAGGAGCTGTGCCAGGGGCAGGGAGGGGGCTGTGGCCCCCAGCTCTGGGACACTTGGCTGAGACGAGGATGCAAACTGGCTGTAAAAAGAGAGAAGGCATGGCTGCTGGGGAGAGATTTAGCATTACCTCACTGCCCACCTATGGGACGTCACTAACGGAACTGAAAAAGGGTTTTTTCCTTTTTTCTTCCTTGGTGCCTGTGTGTCTCCTCCAGCAATCCTTTTTTCTCCAGGGACAAGCCCTGGATCTCTCTCCAGGCCCGGAGCCGGTCTCAGTGGCCACGCGGCTCCAAGG
>NW_009724717.1:0-4253 GCF_000703405.1 Apaloderma vittatum | reverse complement strand
GTGCCTCCGCTCACAACTGTAATGATTTTCTCAGCTTTGCACGATATTTGGCTTATCAAAGGCTGGCTGACTCCAGAAAGGTTGACAGATTTGTCCCCTGGGCAATTGTTGAGTGTAAGAGGACCCTTTATTTTCAGTCAGGGGGTAGTTAAAAATTCTAAGGATCTCAAACCAAGGCTTTTGAACCTGTTTTGCCCTGGGTGCTCAGAGTATCCCACCTGCCCAATGAGACCTGGCAGAGAGATCTGCTCCGAGGAGATGCTTTGAGGCACTTCAGAGCAGGACCAGGGTGACCATACGACTGACCCAGGGCAGCAGTAACGTCGTGCCTTTCACGAGCTTCAGCCGAGCAAACTAGCAGCTGTGTTGGATTACTAGCCAATCCCTCAAAATCCCAGATCACCTTCCCCAGCCCTGCTCGCTGTCCCCGCCAGCCCAGGGGCAGCACTCCTCCACAGAGCCGGAACACCTTGCCTACATCCAGCAACACCGATTCCAGCTCAGTGATTAACAGCAATTACAAATCCAGGACACAAAGGTGCTGCGGAGGCAGCCGGCCGGCGCACGCTCGGGAACAGGGCGGAATGAGCAGAAACGGGAGCAGGCGAGCAAATTCACCTCAGGGGAGCTCTTTGAGGTGGTGACGGATGAGGAGCCAGCCCGGGGGCTCCATGGCCAAGATGAGCCCTTAAAAGACAGCAGGTGGAAGGGGAGAGGTCTGGGATTGAGGGCCAGAGACGGCCTCACCCTGGCCAGCCCCAGGAGGGACCGGGGTCCCTCGCTCCCAGCGGAGGTGATGCACAGAGCAGCAAAAGGCCGCATTCCCTGGGGCAGGGGGGCTGCTTCACGACACAGTCATCCCTCCCTTTCCCTTCCTCTTTGATCTTTTCCCATTATTTTTTATTCTGACTGAAGGACTCCAACATCAAGGGCTGTGCTGGAGCAGACAGAGGAATTGCCTCAACAGCCTAGGCTTTGATTTATTTTGTTTTCACTTATTTTCATCTGAGCTGGCTGGACAGAGGCTGATTCCTATCACACAGACAATCTCTGCACGCCGCCACGGAGCAAAGGGGCTGCAAGGCCAGGTCTGCACAGACCAGATCCCCCCTGAACATGTTCCCTACCCCTTCAGGGCTCCTTAAATTGCACCCTTGCTGAAGCAGCTGAGTCAGCACATCTGAGGCCATGGCTGCTCCGGCAAACCCTGTCGTGGGAGAGACGGTGCACCATTTCACACTTCATAAAACACAAACAGCAGCAGCAGCATGCAGCCCTCCTGGGTGTAATGTGACCATCCTAAACCACGCCAGCTTTAACACCTAAGAGGTAATTACTTCGGCCCATTTAATATTTAAGAGAAGCTGTAGGAAAACACGGGGTCAGCACCAGCTTTGTCTCGCTCGCTTGCCCACGCATTCCGCCCGAGGCAGCAGCTGGGTTTCTACTTTTTATTTCAGTTTGGCAATTTTGGGGAGCAGCAGGGAAGCCCTGAGCTGGAAGGAAGCCCTAGAAGCCAGGGGCTGGACCCTGACCCCTCCGGCCCCATCCCCGCTGATGGCAGCAGTTCCCGAGAACTGAGGGGAGCTGCCCCTCGGGCTCGCTGCCGGGATGAGGCAGCTCAGCATCGTAGAATCATTAAGACTGGAAAGGACCTCTAGGGTCATCATCTTGTGCAAGCCAGCAGCCCCCTTCACCTGCCTTCCCCAGCCCTCTCTGGCTGCACTGGGCACGCTTTGTCAGCCTGTCCTTTATCTTCCATTTATTTTGTCATTAGAACATTTGCGCTGCTAATGGGACAAATAAAAAAGACCATTTGTGGCTTTTTATTACCCTGGGAGGGGACAGGCAGAGAGAGGAGGGTCCTCCTGGCTTGAATTGTTAATTTATTTGTCCCGTACTAAATTCTCCAGCCTACTCTGCGCTGACTCGTTGTCTGACATATGACATATTAAAGCCTATATACAGCAAAGGGAAGAGCTGCGTAATAGCACGATTAAAGAAATCTGCCATTCCGGCTGCATTTTCCCGACTGTTTGTAATAAAGATGTCAGAGCGCTGAACAGATAGTGCCATAACTCGGCGCACGGGGAGACAGCCTGCCTGGACCGGGGGCCATGGTGCTCATTGGGAAAACCTCCATGAAGGAGAGGCCATTTTTTTTTCCCCGCGAGCCGCTGCCCCCCACCCCCAGTCCCGAGGACTCTGGCTATTCCCAGCATTTTCTGCTCCTGCTCCCCTGGGCCCTGGCCAGGACACGGAGAAAAACCTGAGCAGGGATGTACTGGGGTGCAGCCCGCCCCCAGTAGCCCTCGCCCACGGGGCTGGATCTCCTCCCCACTCCCTGCACGGGCCGTGAGCTGCTCAGAGCATCATTTCCAACAAACCTCCACGTTTTAGTGAAGCTCTGCAGGGAGAAAATTAGGAGAGCCAAAGCGCAGCTAGAGCTAAACCTAGCTATGGCTGTTAAGGATAATAAAAATTGTTTCTATAAATTCATGAACAACAAAAAGCTGGGGAAGGGCTTGGAAAACAAATCTTATGATGAGCGACTGAAGGAGCTGGGGCTGTTGAGTTTGAAGAAGAGGAGGCTGAGGGGAGACCTCGTCGCTCTCTACAACTGCCTGAAAGGACGGTGTAGAGGTTGGTGCTGGTCTCTCCTCACAGGTAATCAGGGATAGAACCAGAGGGAAAGGCTTCAAACTGCAACAGGGCAGGGTTACACTGGACATTAGAGAAAATTTTTTCACAGGAAGAGCAGTCAGCCATTGGCACAGGCTGCCCAAGGAGGGGGTCCCTGATCCCTTGATCCCAAGAGTCTTTTCCAACCTGAATGATTCCATGATTCTGCAGTCCCGGGCAGCAGAAGCTGACCACACAGCTCTGACCAATTTGTGCTCCGAACTGGAGTCCCCCTGCCCTGGTGAGGGACTCACAGCCTGTTCTGCCTAAATCCTCTTGTCAGGGGAGAAGAAATCCTAAGGACATCCTCCAGTGTACAGAGGCTTGTGGCTCAACGGTCACTGCACCAAGATCCAGCTTCTGGAGACTGTGTCACCTTGGTTTAGGTCTTTCCCATGAAGCCATCAGGTTTCATCAGGGCAGAACTCAAGAAGCACAGAGAGCCACCATCCCACCGACAACGAGAAAATGCACCATCAGCCACTTCCCTCTACGGCAAGAAAACGCAGGTGCTAAGAGCAAAAGGCTTTTACACAGACAGAGAAAAAAATTGGCAAGATGAGAGGCCATCCCTAATGCAACCCTTTCCAAGAATCCTTCTGACGCGTGCTGCAGGGAAGCAGAGCAGCCCTTCCCGGCAGCAGCGAGCTGGCCTTTCACTCACCCGCGGCACACAGCCACGGCAAAGCCCCTGATTTAACCGCACCCAAGGGCATCGCTGGGTGCCGGCTCCTCCCCGAAGGGGAAGCAAAGCTAAAGCCGGGGCAGAGACCCCTGTGCTGGGTCTGGGCACTCGGCTTTGTGGCATCACTCGATGCCCGTCCCCACCCCATGTCCCTCTCCTGGTGGCAGCAGCACCGCAGCTCCCCTCCACACTCTGCACCAGCGGCCACCCCGGGGGACAGATATTTTTGTCACAGAAGGGAAATCCTGCTGCAGTGCTAATTACAGATACGCTGTTCCCCTTCCCTCCTTTAGCAACAGGCAATGATAAAAAGATCAGGGTAAATCTGAGCGCTGAGCTTGAGTGGAACTAAGAACAAAACTGTCATTTCCACATCAATTAAGGAAAGGTTGCCACATCTCGGAGGCTGTAAAACAGGACTGATAATGCAGGTTTAAGGCTTTTTTTTCGTCTCAGCTCTGGTGAGAAAGGAGTAAGTCACCCGAGTCCGTTCCTGATTGATATCCACAATCAGGAAGCTGCATAATTAATGCCTGCCAGATCCTGCGGGTGCTCTCCCTCGTACACTCTGATGGACATGCCCATCATGGCACTTGGCCAAATGGCTTCCAGCCCTCCTGGAAACTTTTCCTTTTGCAGAGCTCAAAAGGCGTTCAAGGGGGTTTCATCCCTGGTACCACTGCCAGCCCCATTGGCATGGGGGACCTAGGGCTCACCCCTCCTTCTGCTCCAGCCCCATCACCACCTGGACTCCTCTCACGAACCGCTAAATGCCTCGGTTGCCTGAGCAGGGGCACTCATTCTCCTGCCTCCCGAGGGCGCGATGCTGCGGCGGTGGGGCTCCGCAGCACCCCGTGGGCACTGAGCCCGTGATGCTTACTGGGAG
>NW_009724716.1:0-21455 GCF_000703405.1 Apaloderma vittatum | reverse complement strand
GGGAAGCTTCTAGCAGCTTCTCTCAGAAGCCGCCGCTGTAGCCCCTGCACTAGTGAATCCTTGCCACACAAAGCCAGTACAAGCAGGTACAAGAATTGTCTTGTAAAATTGTAGTTTCCCTTTAATAAGCCGCTCTGACAGGCAATTATTCATGCAGTCTGCTCTGTGCTAAATGTTTTTTCATGCTGTGCATCCCTGTCTCTTGATTGCAGGAATGTGCTCCCGTGAATTATAATTATAAGTAAATATGAACTGGTGTGTATGAAATGATTTACTAGACCTTCTATTGCTACATGATATTGATTCTGTTCTTCTGCATTATAAAGACACAGGAGTTCTAATGAATAACATGTATTTTTCCATTCTTTGGATTTTTAGGATTGCTGCTAGCATTTGTTGGAAGTTATTGTGACGGAAGCTGGAGACACTATGCTAAAGGATTTCTTCAGCTACAAATTGTTCACTAATGTTTAAATTTCAGGAAAAAAATTTAAAAGGGTGTTACAGTGTGGTCCTGGAATAAATGTGTTATACAGTTAGAACAAGGTGAGTCTTATTCACCTTTACAATTACTCCATTTTCAGCAGAAAGTTTCAGACAAAAAAAAAAAGCATCATGGGATTGAGTGTTGTCTTCAGGTTTGGCAGCTTTTGAAGAGTAGTTCAGAGGGTTGGTATCATAGCTTTTATTTTTACAAGAGAAGAATTTTGTCTAGAATTTCTCTACTTTTAAGGAGCTGGAGCCTGGTGGAAGGTAGTCATCTAGGAGACCTTGTGGCCAGTGGAGAAGGAAGGTAGCTGCAGAAAGCACTCATCCCACTTACCTCAGGAGCGTCAGGATGGAATAAATCACCTGCTAATGGTGCCCATCCTTCTCCTTAACTAGACAGCCTGTATAGACTGTACAGACTATAGACCAGCCAGCCCTTCAGGCACTAACACTTAACCTATACTTAGCACTAATTGAAAATTCTATGGGATGAATATATACATAGAAAGTTAAAAGAGTTTTTTTCTGCTGGGGAGAGATTTATCCAACCAGTGTGTCATATTTAACTTAATAAAACAGACATTTGTTCATGGAGAAAAAAAAAAAAGGGTCTGATCTCACTCTATATATTTGGGCTACACTGAGTAAAAATTTCTGTATGAAAACTATGTGATAATGATGTGCCATTTTGCTCTTTGTCTTCAAAAATGAGCTGTGTGGTGGAAATGCACCAGGAAAGCACAAAAATAGAAATAATTTGGGGGTCTTTTAAGGTATAAAGTGTTTTTACTCTTGAGACAAATACTGTTGACTGGAATGTCATGCTTCCTCAGAGAAAACGTTTGAGGTTACATAAGGTTCATAGTTGTATTTAATTTTAAAAATAGTATTACTTACATGGGTATGTAAAGAACAAATTATGCCAAGCAAAAATGATTACTTTTTTTATTAAATTCTTAATTAGTGGAAGAAGGGAAGGAAGTGCATTAAAGCATCTAGAATTTACTAAAGCATTTGACACAGCACAACTCCAAATTGTGTTTGACAAATGAATCAAAATGGATTACGTCGAAATGCAATTACAAGTACAAGTAATTGGCTGAAGAATGTACTAAGGAGTAATGATAAACATGAGAGTGAAATCCTGGTCCCACGCAGGACTTTATTAGGGTTTCACTACCCTGTGAGGAAGGCGGTTTCTGGTGATAAGTTTCAGAAACACATTTAACTTACTGAGTTGTGTACCTGGTGGAAATAGGGATTCAAGAGGTTTCAAAAATATTCTTTCTTTAATTCCTGCAGTCACTGCTACTTTCTGTAGCTGAAGACATTGGTGAGCAGCAGAGATCTAGAACTTGGCTCTGATTGCATATAGACTGATTTCTACTTCTGTCTCGCCTTCCTGATTCAGCAGAATTATTTCTCCAATTTTCAGTGTTGCAGGCAGGCTTCAATGCCCCCCATCACCTCCTGTGCAAGGCTGTCACCTTTTGAAGCTGTTTCCCCATGGCTCACCCGTGAAAATACTAATTAAACCATCATATTTGCTCCTGACAGGGCTGCAGTAACTTACAGACCACAGAGACTTCTAACCAAGCATATCCCTGCTGACTGGATGCTAGGTAACATGACGGAGAAGAAAATTTCCTTGCTGTAAGAGCTGTAAGGCTAGACGGGAAATAAATGTAAGTCACTATGTGTCAGCTTGGTGATTGCTTTCCCAGTGAAGAGCAAACATGGGTAAAATACGAGCTTGGATCACATATCGAGGAAGCAGTAAGCTGAGGTGAAAATAATAATTGGCCTGTTTCACAATTTCACCTCCTGTGTTACGTTACAGCCCCACAAAGCGAGTGCAACATATTGCAATTTGGGGTTGCGGTCCCAGTTTTTCCCTTTGTACTGTTTTTGCTCTAGTGTAAATGATTATGCAGGTGCAGAGGTGGTGAATTTGGCTCTCCAAATACCGTGCAGCTTTGATGAGCAAGATGGGATAGAAAAAAAAGAAGAGGTCAGCTCTCTGGAATATATAAATAGATGAAAATGAAGCAAGAGCTATATCTTAGTGCTCAGGCTACAGTATCGCAGTGGTCTATTGAGCAGCACAGAAAGCTGTGAATATTTATCTAAGTGGATTAAAAAAAATACTGCATCGCATATGGGTTGGGGTGTGGATTCTAGACCTTATATTCTTCTATAAGGGCTAAATATGCTCCTTAAGGGGAATTTGCCAGCATTTATGGCAGCGATGTTGATTTGAGAGGAAGGGCTAGGACTGTTCTCACCATTTCTGTCAGAACAGTTTGGCTGGGATATATCTCATCCACCTAAAATAGTTCAAATGGTAAATATTTACTCTATGTTTTCATTTAGTCGCCCTCAGCAATCAGTGAAGGGAGAATAATTCATCTCACTTTAAAATATGAGCAAAATGGGTCACGTAGGTAAAGTCAACCCGTCTTTTTCTGTTGCTTAAAGGTAGCCCAAATAACTGCACCCAACCGGGAGCTATGCTACCAGCTATGTAGTCCTTAAAATTCGATAGTTTTGTTACCCACCGCAGCTCTAGTTTACTTTATAGACTGTTTATAGACAATTGTACGTGCTATTTTGGCCTTTTCACGACATTTTTTACCCTACCTGCAAACTTTGGTTCTGTCATTCACCCATTCTATAGTGTAGGGACCCACATTTGAAGCCTTGAAGTAGACTTGGCTCCACCTCTATTGTGTAAATTACAATCACCAATACATACAGTCACACTGGTCAAACTTTAGAAACCAGTGGCAACTTTTTCATGAAATATTTTCTCCTGTAGGAAAATCTTTCCCACGCTTTTACCAAGAAAGGTTGAGCCAGATGATCCTTGACGTCCTTTCCAACCTCGTATTCTATGATTCTTTCCACTAGCGTTAAACTGGTAGAAAGAAGCCTTTTGCATGAGACTGGTTTGTATATAAAAGGAGGGCATTTGGCCACAGAGTATTTCAATCAATTTGATTAATATATTTCACTCTAGTAATCACAGGCTGATGGAAAAAACATTAGCTTTGGGGAGCTGCTTTTATTGATCTTTTTTTCTTCTGATTCTCTTAACCAGCCCCACCTGCCCACAACTGAGGCCACCTGAGCTGACTAACAGAGATGAATATTTCCATTCATTGTGCTTTTAAATAATTAAATGCCCCAGTATTCAATAATCAAATAGCATAAGGACCTCTAATGATCTGGTATTCTTCATTTTTATTTCTAGATCAAGTAGGCACCAGCACTGAGCGATGTATTGTCACGGTTGTGAGTAATGACCCTGAAAAGTGGACACTTTCCTAATTTGCTAAAAATAAGATTTTACATCTTTATGAAAGCCAACTCTCTTTCCTTTGGATGATTAAATACTGTGCTGAGATGTTATGTTACATTAGCATCTCTATTTAAACAGAGCAGATAGACTTCCCAAAGTTCAGTCTTTAATCCTATTTCATGTGTGGTGGTCTCACAGGGAGAATATAAAATGTGAATAGCAGAGTCATAGTCATAAAATAAAGAAAGTAAAAGGACTTGACATTGGGACCATTAAAGCAGTTTTCAGGCTGAAATCAGTTTTTAATCTGGTAAAAATAGAATATACATTTACAAGATTCTGTTTAAATGGACTGAAAATGCTGTGAAATAAAAAGCCCCATAGTTTATCCAGTGTGTTACTGTTTGCTTTTATGAGAATTTTGTCATTGACAAAACAAATACTGTAAACATTTTCTGATTTTTTTTTCCTTGGTAAACAGCAACATGAAGAAATAATTATTTTTCCTCTGCCTGTTCATTCTGATATCTCTCTTCATGTTATTTCTCTTCGGTCTTAGTGATAAATGGGACTTTGCAGGGAGCAGTCATAAAGCTCTCATAGCTTGTTTGTTGCACATAGCTTATACGCATTTTAAAAGTACATTGTATCATAATGAACACTCATGAAAAATTATATATACTGATCAGTTGTACTAACAAGTATTTGTAACATAAATCTTAAAAATTCATGTACATTTAATACTTCCAGTGGATTCTATTTGCCAGACTGTAGTGCAGGGCCTTTGTTTCATTTTTCTTGAGTTTTTTTCAGTTCAGCTTTGTTTATTTTTACTTTCCCATGCAATTTGAAAGTACGTCATCCATCCATCCATCCATCCATCCATCCATCCATCCATCCATCCATCCATCCCTCCTTCCTCACTTCCCGTGGCACTAAAAATGGGATTTCTGTGTGTGTCTCCCCACTGAACTCCAGGGAGGTTCTTCCAATCTGTCCTGCTGTGAGCTCTGTGGGTGTTTCTCAGCAGTGCAGTGCAGATGCCAGCTCAGATCCTGACCTGTGAAGAACACATTCAATCCAGACGACTTGGCTGCAAGGTCTAGTTATTTAGAGAAGTCAAACAAGAGATGTTATATCGTTATGTTCTCTCTAACAAAGTTAATCTCCATTTTCCAATTAGGCTTTTCTTTTTTATCAGTTCACACAGTTAGTAATATCTACAATTACTAATATAAATTTTAGTTAATAGTGTCTATTAACAACTGACTTTATAAGAATTTATCTCACATTTAAATATCTGTGGTCATAATAACGGAAATAATTTAGGATTAAATGAGTTTTCAGCCTTGAGCACTTGATAAATTGCATTATTTCCTTTTTGTTATTTTGACAGCATCATAAGTATGGACGGTACTTTATCAGGAGCTCACAGTATAAATTACACCTAACACACGAGTGTTTTATGAGGATCATAAACAACATATAGGAGAGTGCTGGCGTTTTTCATCCTTGTGCAATATTCTTGATGATTCCTTTTAAATTTAATTAGCAGAGATGGTCTCTGAGATGAGGTGACCAGGAAGGAAGATCGGTGATGGAATGCTGAGCAGAAGTCATCAATTTTGAACTGAACTTGTGGATACCTGTGCACAGGTTTGCTACTTATAAATATGTCTGAATCATGTTTCTCTGTTCTGAGTGAAGGTCCAAAAAATCATTTTCCTTCCTACAGTTTCATTCGGTTCATTCATTTTTCTCAAAGGTTATACAGTTGCCACTTATTTTACCCACTGAACAAGTCTGGAAATTAAGTAAAAAAATAGCACCACGTAGAACAAACTCTTGAGTGGAAGGTAATTCTCTTTAGTCAGGTGCTTCCACTGGTGAAATTTCCACAACCCTGATTTTTAATCAACAAAATGAAACATACAGCACGGTCGTATGAATTTTATAACAGATCAGAGGAAGGTAGAATTGTATCATAGTGCATCTGTTTTGCTCTAGTTCTTATTAGGGCCAGACCCTCTGCTGGTACCAAACAGCATCTCTTTCCAGCCTCAGATAGACCACGGAACTGTGCTGGTTCACACCCACCATAGACTTTCTTTCATTTTCTGACTAAAAGAAAATTATATCGAAGTACGATGTAAAAGTAAAACATCTCAAGGGCAAAAGATGAAGGATCTGACCTCCAGGACAGGCAGGTATACTGCAAAGCTTTTACTTTGCTTTTACAAGTGCTGAGCACTTTCTGAATGTTCTGGGGTTTTTTCCTCCCCATTTACTCTTTCTTTTTTCTCTGCATTCTCTTTGCTTTTTTTCTCATTCATCATATTTCTTTTCTTCATATTAGTGGTTAATGTAACCTATATTTTTTTACATTTTCCAGGGGCATTCTTTCCTTTTCTATTCAATTTTTCTCTTTACTTTTTTGGTAATTTCCATTTCTTACTCTTTGTATGAAGATTATATTAAGTGACAAGAATAATGTCAAATAAATGAGATTATGTTAATGAACAGATCTTGTCGCATTTCCATGATTCACAGGAAAAAATATTCACACTGGCTGATTTTTCAATTAAATCATTTGCTGTGTTATCTGTTCAGCATATCTTTATGAATATGCATAACTGTAATGCATTTAAATTGTTTCAGGTCTTTGTTAGCCTCAAAAAGCCACAAGGTGCCTACTAGCAAAATATGGTGGTTTTTTTTTTGCTTTTTGTGTATTAATCAGAATACTTTATTTGAGCCTTGATATCTTTTTCAGGAAAGTGCAGGAGATTAGATGTTTTAGAAAGCATCTTGATACTTTCCAGAGATAACAGACTTCCTCTTTTGTTGTTCAACTTATTTAATCTTAAAAGTATTATCCTTTTTTTATTATTTTTTTCCTAATATTTCCTATAACATCTCTTTATCCCATGAGGTCTCTCACCACTTGCAAGTACATCCAAAAACGCCTAGTACAGAATCTGCAGAAAATTAGCTGTAGCTTCAAAGATATCAGAAGTATTAATTCTGAAGAAAAAGATTGCTACTACCCACATACAAAGGGAACCTTTTGGGAATGAAAGTTGAGTTTCTTGAACCTTTCTTTCCTATGGCTGTGAAAGAATTACAAGATCTGGCACACGGTTACTGGCAAGCGCCGGTATTTCAAGGCCCGTAACAAAATGTTGTATAGCGGTCGCAGTTTTAAAATGAGAAACTTTTATCACCAGCTGAACAACTGTAGTGTCACGGGCACATTCCCAGAGGTTTTCTTTCCTGAAATTACTTAAATTGACTCTCCAGTGAGATATCACTGAAAATAAGATAGCGGTGCCTTCTGCCACGCACGCCGCGAAGGAGCACGGAGGAGCTCTCTTTCCGCTCGAGGCTCCGAGTGCAGGACGATTTGGAGGAATGACAAGTTAAAAATTACAGGAGCTGCTGGCTGTCGATGGAGGGAAATCACAGGGTGTAGGCACGCTTCCTCTCCACGTTCACCACTGCCTTCCGCTCGTGAAGGGCTTTCGCATTCGGAAGCTTATCTGTATTTTGATTACTAGGGAACACACTAAAATTAAAAACTAAATAGAGGATTAAAATATTGTAGCAGTAGGTGTTGAATTCAGCGTGAAGTTTTATTGCAGTCACATGCAATGTATGCTTCTACTTCATATGGCACAGGGAGTACCCTAAGAATAATTTTTTTTCTTTAATGGATGGTTAACATCCTTTCAAACTTACAGGCTTGGTGTCTTTCTGTAGGTAAATGAAAACCATTTGCTAATGTGGAAAATAATTTTTAATTATATAAACCATGGTATTTAACGTATTTGATAAGTCTAACTAGAACAGATAAAATATTGATTAACAATCTCCAGAATATTTTATTTAAGATTTTAATGCAACTAATCAGAAAAATTCGGATTATATCTAAACAAATAAAGAAATCCTGGTCCTATATCCCCTGTATAGCTCCTCAAGTACATAAATGAGGACGATATTGAAAATCATTGGTTTAATATGTTGTAGAAGAATCCAGAATTAAACATATTATATGGAACCAGTATTATACAATCAGTGACGGGGCTGATAAATAATATTTTCGCCCCTCCGTTGGGAGAAATCGCCACTGTGACCTGCTGAATGAGAAACTGCAGCATGCTGGGGACAGCGCTTCCCGCTAGTAACAGCAAAAGCAATGATTATAACAGGAGAAGAAAACATTGCAAGGAACATTCTATCCTATATTCAGGAATATTAGATTTTAAGATTAAAACTAAGATGGTTGAATAAAATACAGGTGAAAGTATAGATCCGAAGGACAGGTGAGGCTGGCGGGGAGCACAACCAGAGCGTTCCTCCTTCTTTTTCTTTTAATCCTAGTCGGAGCTGCGTTTTTTGCTCAGCACACATGTTCAGGTCAGGTCACCCTGCCCTCACTCTCCCTCTGATTAAGATCAGAAGTTTCCACTTCCATCACTCAGTCTTCTGCTCTTCCATCCCTTCCAGCGGAGAAGAGTCTCCAATTTCAGTGACCTCTAACTCTCTTGGATACGGGTCATTCTCCCCAAATCTTGACAGCAAAACTGGCCTGCAGATTCCAGACTTACTTTTTTTTAAAAAGGGCTAAAAGGCAGGAAGCATGAGGTACGCCCCGTGTGCCTTGAACAGAGCATTTAGCGAGATCAAGACTGACAGCAAAGGGGAAGGAAGGCAAGATGCAAAGACACAAAGAGTCTCTGTGAGCCTGATCCGGCCACATTGCTATGACAAAATTCAGGTTTTAGGTTAAACAGAGTTTTCCTCTCCACTGGAGTTCTCCTGTCCACAGGTGGCTGTGGTATTGCTACTCTTTGTGCCAGGCTTAGTTAGTTCAGATGACTGCTTTGACTTTGTTTCAGTGGATTGCTCAGGCTGTAATTAGTTCCAACATCTCTGCCTTGTGCTGACTCTTCTCATTTTATCAGAAATAAATGTCACTAATCAATATCCATTATTCTGTTAAATTCATTATTTCTTAACTGCTGACAGGGTGCTTGCCCTGTGCCGTGTCCACTACAGAGGTGGAATCCAAATCGTGCTCATGTGTCACTGCCGGAGGTAAAGTTTTTCCACCCCTACTCTATTAACCCTCAGGATGGATGTTTTGGTGGGAATCGTAACAAAATGACTATGGTTTTGAAAATCGCATCGCTGTGTGTTAAAAATACAAGTAGAATTGACTTTCTGCCAGAAGATTTTGATTTTCTGGGAGCGCTCTTCCCTACAATATGCTTGAATTTACACCCTCAAGGGTTTAAACAAAGAAGATAATTAAACAGATCCTTCAAAGCAGAGACCTACTGGTGTGATGGAAAATGGTGGTTAAGCACATTCTTTTGCTTGAAAACTGTAACTTTGCACGTGGGTTTATTTATCTTTCTTCACCCATTATCTATGCTTATGAAATTATTGTAAGCTAATAACAGCTCATTCAGTTTTGAACTTGAAATTAGAAATACATTCTCGGGGTTCCGTCTGAGGACTCAGATTATGAACAATGCTAGCATAGTCCAGTGTTGCTACACACTGCACAGCCCCCTCTTGCACTTCCTCAGGCTTTAAAAATGGTTTTAAAAATTCTTCTGCAAGACTCGTTTAGAATCCCAGTACATTCACTGGTTTCTAGTAGGCAGGAGAGAAAAAAGGGAAGGGAGGTAAGCGTGATACTGCTCACATTGATGTGAAAATAGTCATATTTTAAAATAGTATTTTTAAATTACTTGCAAATATTTATGGAGAATAACCACACAGTATTATCATTCTCTTTTGTGACATTCTGAGTTATGGAGAAAATAAATCCATTCATTATCAGGGGAGCTAGGGGGCTTTGTATTCCCAAAGCAGCACGTATGCCTCTTTTCCCTCCCACATCCTACAGGTATGACACAGAATGACATCACACTTTGCAATCTTTGTTAGTGTTTGGTCAGAATATTGTACAGACAAAACCAGATAAAATTACGGAGATATTTGTAACTCTCAGTATTTGAGCCCTGCTGTTAACAGATGGGAAATAAATAAGTGTTGAAAATCTTTGATTGTTGTACTTCTAATTAGGTAATTAATGCCAAGCCTGATCTCAGAGTTTCTTTTAGAGGTTAGAAGGATGTGTGCAATTTACTGTTTAAAAAGACTGAAGGTTAATAGAATAGGGGTGGAAAAACTTCCATGGATGAGACTGGGAAACAAAACCAGTCCCAAAGGATGCGGGAGCCCGAGTCTGGTTGTATTCCATCATAACCACACACATGATGTAAATAGTTCTGGGACTGTGGATTAAAGAAATGAGTCATATTTGGAAAGATCCCTACCTGTAACCGACATGAAACATAGGTTGCTATATGTGATATATTAACTTTTTTACCTATTTTGTGCTTAGCTTTTGCCCACATGATCTGTGGGAGATCCTAATAGTAGGGCTGGGAAACCACTCTTGGATGCCAGGTTTCCACCAGATGCGGGAAAAAAGGAATTGCACTGGAAATTAAAACATTAACAAAAAGTCACACAAAAGGAGTGAGAGAAAATGGGCAAGGAAATGAGAGATGCAAGTTTGCTAAAGTAGCTATCTTTGAAGATTTTTATGTTCTACTCATCTTCCCTAGTACAGCCCACTGGGAATCAGTGCATGATAGTTCAGAGCTCCATCTTCACGGGAGATGAAAGGCAAAGACATTGAGTGGTGAGAGCCAGTTTCTGAGAAGTGTGTCCAGCGCCTCGTAACTGCAATTAAATCATAGTACACAACGAGAGGGGTTAAGGGCAACACGGTCCTCATTGCTGCAGAATGAATAACAAGTTCTGAAAATAGCCGTAGATGATGTAACTTTGCAACATCGGTGGTGATGGCTGAAAAAGGAGTTACTAGGGGTTGGTTGGGAGAGTGTGCAGTTACGAATTAAAGAGGCCCATGCTAAAGATCATCAATAAGGGTTAAAAAAAGGCTCTTTAAATTAGTTTTCTAATTGATCAGGGTAAGTTCAGAGAAAAGATACAAGAGGATGTGAGCAGCTGAAGTCTGTCTGAAGCACATCCTGGACCTTGAAAAGTCTTGGTTTTCTTCATAAATGAAGAGATATGCAGAATATCTCTCAGAAACTGACTCACCTTGCTGTGTTTCAGCATCAGTGACTCAGGAAAAGGAAATGTTAACTCATTCGATGGATGCTGAGAATTAAGATGTTTTCCTTTCTTTTTTTGTAAATATTTCAAAATGCAAGTAATGTAAAGGTTTTAGTGTTACTTTTGGTTGCTGACATATCCATACATATAGAGGAGCAAAGAATAGTGGATATTTATTATGCGGAAAAAGCTATGTGAATGTTTAAGACCTGAAAATATTTTGTCTTTTTCTATTTTTTTTTCTTTCTCAAGTTTCTAACAGTATTGCAGTGCACAAAATAATTTTTCCTGATTGTTTTTCAGTTTGTCTTCTTTCCTATTTAGTTGCAATGTTACTCCAAAGTGTGCACATTTTTCCTTTACTTTCAGCCGTGCAAGTGCTGCTTTCAGAAGTAGCAAGCATCACTGGCCATGTGAGTTATTTTTCCTGTGTTCTGGGATCCTGTCATTGCACCGAAGCTTTAAGGCAATTCGTATTTAGGATTGATGCTGAACAAGGCTGTAAAGGTTCACCCTTCTTTCCCTGCCTTGAGGTGGCTTTACAACGCACGGATATGTCTTCTTCATTCCCTGGTCCAGATTCCTTCACCTTTTCTGCCACTCACAGCACTTTCAAACATCATTAATCATGTCATGATAAAAGTTCACTCTGAGTATGTCTTATTATGCTCACAGATAATTCTGTTAGCTCATTTAAGTTAGCTTGTCATAGGACAAATGATAACGGGAGGTGAAAGAGCAGGCATTAAGGATGCTTTTTCTAAAAGGGCTCTCCTGTCTCCTCATGTCCTGCCATCCCGTATTTCTACCTGGGAGAACAGGAGGTAATTGTAATCCCAGAACAGGAAAACAACCATCTACCTCTCATTGCCACCCTGGGGAGCATTTAAGCGCTACTTAACCACAGGTTAAGTGTCACTGGCCTTATGGTAAATTTTAAGAACTTACTTTGAATAAGTACAGGGTCTGCCCTCGTGGAAGGGCTTTGAGGGCAGTCATCTCTCCAGAGACATCACCTGGTAAGATTGGCTGGCACCTGAACTGCTTACAAAAACTTGTTCAGCAGTTGAGTTGCTGGAGAGTTCAATAATTTAAAAATGGGAAAGATGTACCAAATTATGGAGGTAATTTCCTGCATATGGATTTAACTTAATTTTCTGCCTCTGAAGCAAAGCAGTGCCCAACATTTCCCTTGGGACCCATCCTAATGAATCTCATCGCCAGAGAACTTTCCCTTATATTCAATCTAATTTTTCCCTGTCTTAATCTAATCGCATTACTTCTGCTTATGCTCCCTCTTGCTAGACTAAATAATTCAGTGTCAGTAATTAGGTACAATTATAGATGCATCAATTAACGTTCGTCGGCGTGGCTGCAGTGCTACGGGAAGGTCCGTAAGACCTGGCTGAATGCGTGGAGTTCCGGGAACTGATGAACATGGATGAGGAGATTCACTTGTCTGGTCCCTTCCAGACTTTCAGCCGTTCCCACTTGTGCTCTATATATAGCTGAAGTTGCCAGGCAGAATAGCAGGGATATTCTTATCAGCTTTTCTTTATTCTGGTGACACTGAACTCTGTCACATCTTCCCCCAACCCAGTAAATCCTGTTTAGGCTAACAGCAAGATATGTCGCCGAATTGAGTGTGGATAGAAAAACGTAGGCATGTAAAATCATCACTAGCTGTAAGAAATACTTTAGTTTGTATTAACTCGTTTAATGCGTGGAAAGAGAGCAGTAACGCAAGTTCAGCTCATCTCTTTAAACCATACCCTGCCTTGGTGAATTTTTACTATCTTGAGACTGAACGTAGGCAATACCGGTTTCTCTATTTAAGGCTTGATGTTTCCTTTCATTAAATGACAACACACTGTTTCTCTTGTTTCCTCTAACAGTTACTGCAATATGATACATATTTTAACTGCTGAACACTCAGCTGGAAAAGATTGACTGTAGCAGTTTTCATAAATATATTTGATGCACAGATGTTCTAAGAACCTATTTTGCATGCTTGCCCGACTCGCTTTACTTTCAATTTTTTTAAGGGAGATCCTACTTATTATATCCATTTGCAACTCCTCCGCTCTCTTGCCCCTAAGGAAAATAACAAAAAACCTTGACCCATGGTTTCCTATAGTTTGCTTTCATGGCTCCCATGGTAAGCTCAGTGGATGGCCAGTGTTGGAGCGAGACACGACTCGTCCGTCTCATAGGTCAGGAATTCAAGACCCTTTGTAGACAGGAGGCGTCCTGGCCAACACCACAGTAGATCTGGAAAGAAATCAGCCAAATGACAGAACTCATCGGTGTCTTCCTTGGTCCCGCAGCCCCAAAGCCATCAGGCTCGTCCTCTACAGCGATGATGCTCTGCCTTCACGAAGGGCGGCCCGTGAGACTCCCTGACACGAACAAAGTTCTCCGATCGCCACGCATTTTTGGATGGCATGAAATTGTTTGCTGAAACTTTCTTTTGCTGAAACTTCCTTCAGCATACCTGGTCGCTTCCGTGGGAGAGCTACAGGGGAAACATTGAATGGGATTGTCCTCAAAACCGCAAAATCTGCAGTTATTGTCATCGACCCAACAGTGTATGGTTTGAGGGGCACCAGACACAGCTGTTAAAGCCTGTCCTTATTCCAGCTGATGACCCTGGATCTTTCCAGAGAATTAGAGAGCAGTTTTATCTGTTCCCTTGAGCTATATTGTGCTTCCAGTTCAGCAATATAACCGGGTTTGTAATACTGTTATTCCATATAAATTGGCTTATCATCCTTCCAAAAAGCCAAAAGATCTGTGTTTGCTCTTGTTGATATTTTAGCAGAAATTCACATGAACTTAATTTAATACTTTTTAAATCTTAAAAAAAAAATATTAAAAAAAATGCCCAAATAGCATAAGGGAATGAATGAGAATTGGCTGTTAATTTTTTCATTTTAGGAAAAGAAAGCTACTCCAGCTGGAAAGAAAGAAACCTCAGGGCAATTTTGCCAGAGAGGTTCTTATGTATCTTGTTCTATATACTATCACCAATATAACAGACAGCCTTCCTGACCTGAGAGGGGAAATGAAGTGCTTAAACTAAATACATTTTAAAATAATTAATCATCTATTATATATGGCCAAGTTCAAGAAACAGTAAATTGCTTTTTATCTTTTATCACTGAAAGCATAATTTCAGTTTTGTGAACAGATAAAACTAGGTCAGTGGATGGATTTTCTGTGGTTTCTCTAACATTTGAATAAATTAAAAATACATTTTGAACACTGAACAAATGAAACACAAAGTATCCAAAAATGAATATGCTCAGAAAAGAAATTTTGAGATTGGTCCTTCAATAATTTTCTTCTCAAAGCGTGAGTTCAGTCACGATTTCATAATAAACGTATTTTTCATTGTATTATGCTCTCTGACATGGCCAAGTTACTGTTTTAATTGTGACTTTGGGGCATGTAAGAAGAACATTTCTGTGGTATTACTTATTTTGGCTTTTCCCTTCTTAAAGTTAATCTGTGACCATTGGTTCTACTTTCCCTGTATCGCTGCCTCACCTTGACCTTTGGCATGAGCACCTGTGTCCTGGTCAGTTATGATTAAGTCATGAATCCATCATGGTTAAATGAGCCGAATTTCATAAAAATTCTCTTCCTACACTTGACACTTGTAATTCTCAATCTTTCCTTCCTCCCGTTTTCCACCCAGTGCTTTAGTGCCTTTTTACAGACTTTGCTTTCTCTGGCTGTTTTGGTTTTGTACATCAGAGTCAGAACTGAGGAAGGTAGGGACCAGATAAAGGGCAGGGAAGGGTAGAAAAAGAGTCTCTGAGCTGTTTTTTGGTTAGAACCTGCTTCTAGGTTCATAATGATATGCAAGGGTGTCCCACCTTGTGCTGAGCAAAGCAAGGCAGTCTCACATCGCGTGTTTTTGGGGCAGCTTCTACTTAATGTGTTATGTTACTCGGGTGTCTTCTTATGGATATACAATATTATGAGTGGTTTGAAAAGCTGGAAAAAAAAAAGTAGAATTTTTTTCCTTTTTTTTTTTAATCAGCACTATTTTTATAGTTTCTTATCCGTTCTAAGTATTTGAGATTATTTCCTATGCTGCTGTGCAAACTGTTTGAACTGTGTTTTTGGTCATTTATCACAGACAGGAATGCAGGGTAGTTAAGAGATCATTTCTTTTGTGAAAAATGCAGCAGTATTTACCCAAAACTAAAGTCAGAAAGTGAGTCTGGAAGGAGCCCTCCCACGGTCAAGATCAGACGATGCTGTTGTCGCACATCCCAGGGCATACGGGCAGTCCCCAGGGTTTATCTGAGCAGTGAAAGCAGACATAAAAAAGAAAATCTGTGATCACACAGTCTAATCTTTCGTATTGTTTGCTTGAATCAGAAAATAAAACTTACGTGATGCTGTATTTGACCTTCAGTTAAGGAAAGGTAACTCCAAACTGTGAAAGAGTTCTACCGAGCGTGTGCTTAGTTCTGTCATGGTTGGACTCACTGGAGGTGAGGGGTGCTTATTTTTCTGATAAATAAGTGGTAGTTTTGCCATCACTCAATGGCAGGTCCTCTTCAGGCACCCATTGCATCTTCAACGAATCCATTAGCTGAACATCTTGTTCCAATTATTTTGGAGGCTGTAGAGAGAAAAACCACATATTCCCCAGTTCGCTGACTGTCTCAACCAAGCAAATAGACCTTGGGCAGCATTTCTCCAGTTTTACGATGGCTTTTTCTTTGTACAGTGTACAACCTTATTTTCTCTGACCCCACGTCCAAACCCTTCCCAAAAAACTTGGGCTTCCCAAACTTTAAAAGGGGCTGGAGGACTTCATCCCTCACCTATTGCCCCATTTCAAGGATATTGGCGTTTGTCAGCTTGTCGGTGAGACGTGGAAGAATTTCTTACCAGTAGTTATATCCTGCTTCTCCCGTGGGATGAGATTCTCCTTTGGTGTACAGGTGCTGTGCAAGGGTCAGGTTTTCCCGTGGAGGTGCACAGGTTTGGTCGATGTAAAAGAGAGTCCAAGCAATCCTGTACAGAAAGTGAGAGCACCACGGGCTCCAGGTCCGTGAGCACTGATGAGGAACAACACCACTGCTCCTGCATGGACATCCCAGGAGTGGAAGCAGATTTTGCCCCAGTGAGCTTCAGTGGAGCTTTAAAATTAATCTGGATAGTTTCAAAGCACCTTTCTTAGCTAAACTGGAGGAACACGAGGAGGAAGACGAAGTCTGTTACAGATTTGGAGCTCACAGACAACATAATTTCAGATGACAGTAGGTTTGGTAATTTTAAGGCAGATTTCCTGGGAGTCCCTAAAGGCAAATTTTATCCAAGCAGAAGCAGAACGTTGAATGTGCTATATAGGACACACAGGTCCACATCTGTGGATAGTTTAGTAAAATAAAATTAAATGAGGAGAAACTATTCTTTTTAATTTCCCTTGTGTTTAGTTAAACCTCTAGAGACCAAAAACTTCCCTAGAGCTACCAGGAAATCAAGGAGGAAAAAATAGCCAGCCACAAAACTGGGAAAGTGAGACAACATCTAAATCATCCTTCATGGGAAAGTGGAATGGATGGACCCAACAGAAGAATCCAAACCCAAAAATGATGTTACGGTCTTGGCCCCCACCCAGGGAGGGTCTCCATCATACGAGTTGCTTGGCAGCGTTTATCCACAGCCCTGTGATATAATTGCAGCAGACTCTGTGATTTCTCCAGACGTACCCTGGCTGCTGATTTACTCCCACAAAGGAAAGATGATTGCGCTGCCATGTGAACATCTCCACTGCTATCTCCGCGTGCCGGGGAGCCTGAGCAGCGCCGTAAAGCTCAGGGTGAAGAGTACAGGAGACCCCACTAGAAAGAAAAAAAAAAAAAGCTGTAGTCATTAATATGGATTCCAGGGTAATTTTATATTTCATGAGCTTCTTTTCTCTTTCTCCTCAAGCCCCCAGGAGATGGCAGATGTTTTCGGGTATCACGTGGAAAGCAATGTGTCTTTTTTCTTTTTTTTTGTTGTTGCGAAGATTGCTCCTCACTTGAAAGGAATAAGAGAGGAAGATATTTTTATTTTTTTTAATCGAATGCCTAACTCAGATCTTCTTCACTAAATGCAAGCAGCATTTCTGAAAAGTCTGTAGTAATACTGCCTCACAGAGTATTTTCCCTTTCAAAGGTATGAACTTGTTCATTAAAGCTGGGTACCCAGGAAGCTTGGATCCCTCGTCCCCTTCAGGGGTACAGCTCATATGCAATAAAATATTAGGATCAGTGAAACTACAGAATGGTTGTGCTATTCTCAGATTGCACATTTATTCCATATTCATTATTGTCTCCTTTTAAAGCCCAATTCAGAGCAAAACACCTTGTTAACCCATAGTATTTGAAAAATCAGGTCTAATCTTGCAACCTGTAACTAAAGAAAGGTATTGCAAATGAATCTGTTGCAAAAGCCACCTTGAATTTCTCCTGGCGCAATCCAACATTAGCAATAAACCCCTGTAAAAACGGGCAAGATCTCCAAAAAAAAAAGTGAGGGGGCATTAAATCCTTGTTTTCCTCGCTATAACATTACTCTATTTCAGAACGGTGTGTGCATCTCTTGAACTTATCTGTAATTTCCCTTCAACTCCTTCCTGTTGATTTATTTCTTTATCAATAACATAATTCTCTCCTGCATACAGACACAAGGGTGGTAAGGTGGAGTACATTTTTTCCTGAAAAAACAGGAAAAATCACAGTGTGTTAATTCACTGTACCCAATACTTGCCCAAATACCAAAATGTCTGCCACAAAGGGCGACACCAATGGTTGTGACCATGTCAACAGCCAAGGAGGTCTTAGCACCGAGGTGTTTGCTCCCCGGATTTCTCCTTTCCTTCTTCCTTTCTTACCTGGGTGATGGCTTTGGCCGGAAGATACTGCACCCTTCCAGTGTGAAGGTGAGACCTCCACATGATAATTTTCAGCGGCTGGCTATATTCAGCCAAGAAAAGCAAGTTCAAAAGGCTGGTCATGCACCAGGGGGCTGGAAATAGTAGCTCTTCTCTGGGCTTCTGCAGGAGTGGGTAAGGAACGCTCCGTGAAATGGAGATGGGGACCCATATTGCAAATCTTGGCTGGTGGGTGCTGTTAGTGCTTGGTCATCCCGTTGCTGGCAGCGGGCACAACTGGAAGTGTCTGTGAATTCTCTTGGAGCGTGGGCATTCAGCGAGGCTGACTCAGTGCTCAGTGGATATAAATACAACAAAGGAGCACCAGAAGAAATGTCAAAGTCCTACCAACTCTCTGCCCTCACCTAACTTTTATTTTAGCTTAAAATCTAAGAAATCATTTACTTCTTAGGAAATATGGAGGCCAATTCATAAACTATTTATTTCCCCCTACTTTGGTGTTTAAGGTGGTTCTATTTTTTTTTCTCCTCTTTCCAGGCAGAGGAACAGACATAACACTACTGAATGAAAGATATATGAACCATAAAATTGCCAGAGAATCTCTAATGTACATGTTCAAGTCATCAGGCTTCAGTTCTTTTTGAGTAAGGACTCTGACTATTCTTGTATTTGGCTGACATTCGAGGGTTTAAAAAACTGTTTTAAAGGATGAAAGCTAAAATAACTTTTATATATTTCATCCAATGTGACCAGAAATATTTTACAGGGTGATGAAGGTTATATTTCCTAAGCCTAATGGGAAGGGTCCCCCAAACCAGACCTCGAAATATTGGCTGCACAGAGGAAAAAAATGTGAATTTTACTGTCCCCTTCGCAGTTTCACTCTGCCTAATCACCTTCACTTGATGCTCAGAAAAACAAAATTATTATGGATGTAGCAAAAAAATCCTTTCAGTATTTCTCATAAAATGAGATATATTAGGCTTAGTCAGAGTCTCCTAATGGTTATAATACAGAGAGAGGCAGCCTGAAGCCCTAGACTGATTTTGCAATAGGTATGTTATACAATGAGAGCATGAAACAAAGAAAGAGCTGGAAGGAGGTTAAGATGATGGTGGAGTCCTTCCTCGGTATCTGATGTTCCTTTGCCCATTCCCAAGAAACAAGGAAGAAAAGTCTTGTAAAAATTGTCAGCAATATGAAAGCACATTATCTGGGACACTAAAGAAAAAAAGATCATAACTTTTGCTCTGTATCCTGTCTATTCCCCTGGTGTCGAACGAAATAACCTTAAAACACTCTTTTTGTTTTATTACTTGGGAAAATGGAACAAAGTTACAAATCTGAAGTTTTAGAGAACCGTATTTTAAAAAGAAACTTCTTCTAATTATTTGATTTCTTATTTTATTTTTTCTTATAAGTGACCTGATGTGCAATGTTGTGTTCCTTTCCCGGGCACCAGGGGCACAGGTTTGCTCCCGGGGTGCTGCAGGCAGGAAGGGCTGCGCCTGCGGCTCCAGGCTTGGCTGGGGGTAGAAAAGGGCTGGAGTCAGGGGTCCCTTTCTGCTTTGACCCCCAGCACAGGGCCTTTGTGCCCTGGTGTACCAGAGGGTGACCTAAATGGATGTGGGGAAATGGTTTAAGCAAACAATATGTGAAAAGCATATAAACAGCAGACCCAAAAATCTTTCAGTGGAAATAGTCTTCGCAGAACGGAGAGGTAACTGCTGGAAAAGTGTCCAAAGAAGCTGGTGAAGGGTCTGGAGAACATGTACGACGAGGAGCAGCTGACGGACCTGGGGTTGTTCAGCCTGGAGAAAAGGAGGCTGAGGGGAGACCTTATGGTCCCCCACAACTCCATGAAAGGAGGTTGCAGTGAGGTGGGATCAGTCTCTTCTCCCGCGTAACAAGCAATAGGACAAGACAAAATGGCCTCAAGTTGCGCCAGGGGAGGTTTAGATTGGACATTAGGAGAAATTTCTTCACTGAAAGGGTTGTCAAGCCCTGGCACAGGCTGCCCAGGGAAGCAGTGGAGTCACCGTCTCATGAAGAAACTATCACTATTTTAAGACACATGGGGATGAGGTGCCGAGGGACATGGGTTAGTGGTGGGTCTGGCAGTGATGAGTTAATGGTTGGACTCCATGATCTTGAAGGTCTTTTCCAACCTAAACAACTCTCTGTTTCTATGAAGTGAGGAAGTGTTAATGAAATCTCTCCAAGGACAGCTTTAGGGTAAAACATGAACATATGAATAAGCTAGAAAATATGCAACTGTCTGTAAGAGTGAACTAAAATATCAATAGACCTGAATATTCTTCACTTTCCAAATAATGCATTTAAATATTTTCACCTTTCCTTTTCTTTCTCCCCAAGGGGTGAGTATTTCCGAACTTCAGACAAAACCCTTCTTCTTGGGAAGAGAACCGCAAACCCATTAAATTAGCTGCCATTATGCTTGCAAGAGTTTTTCCTCCTATTGTATATATTAGCAATATCTGAAAAACAAAAATAAACTACGTGCTGTCGCACAGAGTTTGAGCGGGGCAGCTGAGATGGGTTTCACAGCTGGCGTGAGAGTCGGGCACAGCACTCTAGAGAAAAAGTGGAGAAGCAGAGCAACGCCACGGATCATCTGCAAAGGGTTTTGTTCGACGCTTGGCAGAGGTTTATAGGTTGGTATGTGTGGAGGGGGAAGCGATGCACGACTGCTGTGGGGCCCCCACGTGAGAGTTAGAAAGGCCGAACTCTTCTGCAGATTCAAGGCAGCAGTACGTGAGCCTGAGGTTCAGTGAGCGTGCAATTACGTGTGAGATTCAATTACGGGCTTTTGAAGGCATCCCTTCTTCATTTTGACCAGTATTTATATAACTTCTGCGTGATATATATAGTTCTTCCTGCTTACTAAACTAGAAGAAAAAAAATCCCCATCAGAATAAAAAGTTCCCCTGGAATTTGATTCCTGATGCATTTTTTCTTATGTAAACAGCTTGTGGGAAGGGAATAATCTCTGGAAGGGGGTTGCTTTTCTTTCCACATTGTTGTGAAAGAAGGGACGACTATTCCTCAAAATATAGTTCATCGTTTCCTTAACCACAGCTGCGACACGCTCTCCTGAGAAAACACACACTCATTCCATCATTTCACATCAAGCCTGACACTTCTGAATCACATTTCACTGTCACGCGTTTCGCCCAGGCATACACACCGCAATTTATTTTGACAGGACTATATTCCGGACTCCTTGTCGCGAGGCAGTCACTACCAACGGGCAGAGTCCATAGGAACCACAGGTCGCTGCCACCTGGTGACGCTGGCACCGTTCCGCTGAGGAACAGCGCGGGGTCCTGTTGCAATCCTGCCTAGGAGAATGTATAAAAGATACGCCAAAAAAATGGAATTTAAACAGTTAAGTTTTCATATAATGTAGACTTTCATATAATGTAGACTTGTGTCAGAATTGCAAATTTTCTCCCCTTTTGCAATATACTTAAAATGGTAAATTATTTGACCTTCAAAGCTTATCATAGAATCATAGAATCGTAAGGCTGGAAAAGACCTTAAGACCATCCAACCTACAACCCTACACCACCCTAACAC